>NW_007258421.1:99124-104427 GCF_000164805.1 Carlito syrichta
TAGCACGCGCCTGTAGTTTCAGCTACTTGGAAGGCTGAGGCAGAAGGATCGCTGGAGCCCAGCAGGTCGAGGCTGCAGTGGCCAGAAGCGGCCACTGCACTCCAGTCTGGGCGACAGTGAGACTCCAACTCAAAAATAAATAAATAAATAAATACAGCACAATATATTTTCTAATTGGTAAATGTCTACCAAATGAGACAGTGCATGGCAGTATTTAACCCAACAAATACCATCATGTGACAGGTTGAACACATAAAATTATTGAAAAAGTCTTCCTGGGGAAACAAGCACTATTTCTGGCATCCTATGCTGGAGTGGCAGCCAGAGTCCCCCATGGCCCATGATCCTCACTGTATATGGAGAACACAGGAGAGACTATGGTATCGAACTGCAGGGGCAGTGTGCCCTGATGGCCCTACCCACAGCCATATGGGAGCTGAGGGGATTTCCAGGATCTCTGATAGAGGACACATGTGGAGTCTTTGAGACCTGCTGAAGGAGCTGACAGGGAGAGGAAGGCTGGGCAGTGGTTCAGAGAGGGCCTAGGGGTTAGGAGGGGAACTTCGAGTGGGTCAGGGAGACCTGAGTCCAATTTATGTCAAGTGTTTCAAAAGTGGGACAACAGGCTGCCCTGACTGCAATGATTCAAATGACTGAAGTTAATAAAAATTTATAAAAAGGAAAGATTATGGGGGATGCTCTTGAGGAATACTGCTGGAAAAGACTTTCTACACTGTCATTCTCTTGGGCAATTGCCCCGAGATTCAGGAAAGAAACTCTCACACAGGACTCAGCCTGGTGTGAAGGCCTTGGGGGCCCTCCCAGCTCCACGGGAGAAGGCAGAGGATCATTGAGTGGATGCCAACCATGATTTCAAGTGTGGAGCAGAGGCCAACAGGGAGACCCACAGGAGCTGGGAGCGCAGGTGAGGCTCTGGAGAGGACCCTGGAGAGAAGGGATATGACAGTCAGTTCCACAGTAGGCCACTCCCCAGAGGCTGGGGTCGAAAAAATAGGATGCAGCCAGGTGCGATGGCTCGAGTCTATAATCCCAACACTTTGGGAGGCGGAGGCAAGAGGATTGCCTGAGCCCAAGGGTTTGAGACCAGCCTGGGCAACTTGAGACCTCGTCTCTACGATATATCAAAAAATCAGCCGGTTGTGGTAGAGCGCACCTATAGTTCTGGCTACTTGGAAGGCTGAGGTGGAAGTTTTGCCTGAGCCTAGTGGTTCGATGCTGGGGTGGCCATGAGCGTGCCACTGCACTCCAGCTTGGCTGACAGAGTGAGACTCTGACTCAAAAAAAAGAAAGGAAAAAAAAGTAGGGTGGGGAAATTAAGGAGCAAAACTATACAACTGGTTACATCTGTAAAAGGAGGATAGTAACCTTATCTACTCTATTTATTGGGTTGTTTTGTAAGGACCTTCTCTAATGATATAAGTGGAAAGTACAAATGTCATTATGTAGACTCTCACCTCCTTCTGTGCCTCCTTGGATGCGTAAATGCCCAGAAAGTGGAACCAAGAAAAGCAGCTTCCATAACCAGCTTCCCTGGCTAGATAACAAAAGATACTATCCACTTCCTGATTCTACTCCATCAGTCTATACTACATTCACTTTCAGCATTTCAAAGACATTTCTTATGCCTAATAATTTTTTTTAGCCATTCATGAGGTAACCTGGGTTAAGGCTGATGAGCATCCAGCAGAAGCTCTAGGTGCTGCTTATGGGTCTCTAAATGAATTACTTTTCACTTTCAGATCCAGTCCTGTGCTTACAAAATCTATAGTTACTATTTCTGGGACAACCATTTTTATGTTTCAATTTTCTACTTAATTTTGCAAGCAATAGAAATACAATGGAATCACTTGCAAATGATAGAACAAGTTGCCCAAGTGAGGCATGTGCAACCGGTCTGGCATCTCCTGGGGATGATGGGAACAGTCATTGGTCAGTAGATGCACCAAAAAGTAATATGAGAAATGAAGGTTAGAATGAGACTCCAAAACTTTTACCATGGTATAAACAATTGGACCATGTCTAGTAGTTATTTGCAACTGTCATATCTCACGTTTTCAGAAGCCATTCTATATAGTAGGAATTCAAAAATTGCTGTCAGAATGCCTGATAAAAATTCTTTAGAGGAATCTACCAGGGCATGACAGAAATCTATATTAATTCATTATAGCTAAGAGGAGATATTATTCAAGTAACAGAGGATCCATAATCATTGAAAATTCTGACCTGTACACAAGGGTGACAACAGCAGACACTGGACACTGTTAGGTGAGGGAGGGAGGGAAGAGGGAGGTGGACACATGACAACACACTGAATGCCTGGTCCACTATCAGGGGAAGAGAGGACCTATTGATTAGAAGCCCAAGCTTCACCTGCATGGAACCTACTTACATAGTAAATCCCCACTGGTACAACTCTTAAATTTAAAAAAAAAGCTTCTTGAGGCTGTTTTGGTGGCTCACACCTTTAAACCCAGCATTTTGAGAAGCTAAGGCGAAAAGATTGGTTGGGCCCAGGAGTTTGAGACCAACCTAGGCAACATAGCGAGACCTTCTCTATAAAAAAATTAAAAACCTAGCTGGGCATGGTGTCACATGCCTGTAGTCTTACCTACTTGGAAGATCGAGGTGGGAGAATCATTTGAGCTCAGAAGGTCAAGGCTACAGTGAGCTATGATCATGCCATGCACTCCAGTCTAGGCAACAAAATTAAACCCCTGACTCACAGGAAAAGAAGAAAAAACAGTTTCTTGAGATATATTTCACATTTTAAAAATTAACCTATTTTAAAAAAAGAAAACTCTGACTTCTAAGTGAAATGGCATTGTCTTAGATTGAATAGTTCCTTGTTGATGAGGACAAAGAAAGAAAAAAGATCCCAACACAGCTGAGGAAAAATAAGTGAATTTGAAAATAGATCAATAGAAATCAGACTGAAACACAAAGTGATATAATAATGATAATGACAATAATAATAAATCAGCATACAGTATTCAAGAGTTATGGATAATACCAAACATTCTAACCTATGTGATGTCTTCTCAAAAGGAAGGGAAAGAGAAAATGGACAGAATATAAAGTTGAAGACATACTAGGCAAGATTTTCCAAAAATAATGAAAAACATTAAAAAAAACACACAAGAAATTGAGACCCTAAATAGACCAATAATAATCAAGGAAATCGACTATGTCATAAGAAAACTACCTACAAAAAAGCGCCCTGGACCAGATGGCTTTCCAGCAGAATTCTACAAAACATACAAGGAGGAACTAATACCAATCCTATTAAAGTTTTCCAGGCGATTGAGAAAGATGGAACTCTCCCCAAATCATTTTGTGAAACTAACATCACATTGATACTCAAGCCAGGTAAAAATCCAACAAAAAAAGAGAACTACAGGCCAATATCCTTGATGAACATAGATGCTAAAATTCTCAACAAGATCCTAGCAAACTGAATTCAACAACATATCTCAAAAATCATCCACCACAACCAAGTAGGCTTCATCCTTGCAATGCAGGGCTGGTTCAACATTCGTAAGACCATAAATGTAATTAGATACATCAACAGATATAAAAACAAAAACCACATGATTATATCATTAGCTGCAGAAAAAGATTTTGATAAAATCCAGTGCCCCTTTTTGATAAAAACCCTTGAACATCTAAGCATAGATGAAAATAGCTCAAAATAATAAGAGCCATCTATGAGAAACCCAGAACCAGCATACTGCTAAACAGGCAGAAATTGGAAGCATTTCCCCTGAAAACTGGAACAAGACAAGGATGCTCACTCTCACCCCACCTGTTCGACATAGTTCTGGAAGTCCTAGTTAGAGCAATCAGAGAAGGCAATCAGGGGTATCCAAATAGGAAAAGAGGAAGTCAAGTTATCTCTCTTTGCAGACGACATGATTCTATACCTTGAAACCCCAGGAGAATCTGTCAAAAACCTTCTGGCACTGATAAAGGACTTTGGCAAAGTCTCAGGGTATAAAATAAATGTGCAAAAGACAATCGCATTTCTATACACCAATAATAAACAAACGGAAACACAAATAAAAAGCACAATTCCATTCATAATAGCCACAAAAAAATGAAATACCTTGGCATCTTCCTAACCAGAGATGTGAAAGACCTTGAAAACTATAAAACACTGCTCAAAGAAATCAAAGATGACACAAACAAGTGGAAAAATATTCCATGCTCATGGATTGGCAGAATCAACATTGTTAAGATGTCCATTCTACCTAAGGCAATCTATAAATTTAGCACAATACCCATCAAATTACCAGGAACATTCTTCTCAGAACTAGAAACAATAATACAGGAATTCATATGGAAACATAAATGACCAAGAATAGCCAAAACAATCCTCAGTAAATAAATAAATAAATAAATAAAAAAGCAGGAGTTACCATACTCCGAAACTTTAAACTTTATTATAAAGCTATAATAATCAAAACAGCCTGGTATTGGTACAAGAACAGGCATATAGACCAACGGAATAGAATTTAGATTCCAGAAGCAAAACCTCAATTTTTCAACCAACTCAACTTCAACAAAGCCTCCACCAACCACCACTGGGGAGATGAGAACTTATTCAGTAAATGATGCTGAGAAAACCGGCTGACCACCTGCAGAAGACTGAAACAGGACCCCTACCTAACTCCATACACAAAAATCAACTCTAAATGGATCTAGAGACCTAAATGTAAAACCTCAAACTATAAGAACCTTAGAAAATGCAGGAGACACCCTTATGGAAATTGGAACTGACAACCAATTCCTGACCAAAACCCAAAGTGCCCATGCCATAAGAGATAAGATAGACAAGTGGGACTCATCAAACTAACAAGCTTCTGCAAAGCCAAAGAAATCATCAAGAGAGCAGGGAGACAGCCCAAAGACTGGGAAAAAATATTTGCCAACTCCATGTCTGACAAAGGCCTAACATCTAGGATCTACAAGAAACTCAAACGTGCTGAAAAGAAAAAACAAACAGCCTCATTACAAAGTGGGCAAAAGATATGAATAGACAGTTCTCAAAAGAAGACATACGAAGAGCCAATAGATACATGTTCTGCCTCACTAGTCATCAAGGAGATGCAAATTAAAACTATACTGAGATACCACCTAACCCCAGTCAGAATGGCCATCATCAATAACTCAAAAAATAACAGATGCTGGAGAGGATGTGGGGAAAAGGGAACACTTCTACACTGTTGGTGGGAGTGCAAACTATTACAGCCTCTGTGGAAAACAGTGTGGCGATTCCTATTTTT
>NW_007258421.1:104447-112665 GCF_000164805.1 Carlito syrichta
AAAAAAAAAAAATGTGGTACATATACACAATGGAATATTACGCAGCCATAAAGAAGAACAAAATCGTGAACTTTGCAGCAACCTGGATGGAACTAGAGTCTATAACACTGAGTGATCTTTCACAGCAACAAAGGACTGAGAATCACATGTTCTCACTCATAAGTGGACCTTGAACAACCACCGCAATACTACAAGAAAAGGATTGACTGTAGTGGGCAACAGTGGGGTGGGGGGACCAGGGAGGCGGAGTTGACAGTAGTGGAAATCTACCTGGGGAAGGGGGGCACACCTCATCAACAAGGGTTCCTGCACACTGAATTTTTGTATGCCTAACCCTGATATGTACTCCACAATTAAAAAAAAAAAAAATTGTTTAAGTTTAAAAAAAAAAAAAAAAAACAGATGTAAGAAGCTGAAAAAAATCCCAAACAATACATATTGAAAAAAACAACAACACCTTCAAACTGCTAAAGGAAACCAAAGATAAACAAAAAACCTAGAGGACATAATGAGGAAAAGACCCTTTACCTATTGAGAAAACAATTATAGAAACTGACACAGGATGGGAAATCCAAAGCCCAAGAGATGCAAGAGGTCAAATGGGTTCTTGATTTCACTTAGGAAATAATTCATGAGCAAGCCACTGAAGTAAAGTGAAGGCGAATTTATTAAAAGAACAGAAAGGAACCAACCCAAGCACCTTGGCGAGACTATGTCTTACAATAAAATTTTTTTAAAAAGAACAGAAAGAAGACTACTCTATAGGCAGAGCAGCCCCCCACCCCCCAAGGGGTTGCTGAGATTTCAGTTGAAAATGAAAGCAGCCGGGCTCGGTGGTTCAGCCTGTAATCCCAGCGCTTTGGGAGGCTGAGGTGAGTGGATTGCCTGAGCCTGCGGGTTCGAGACCCGCCTGGGCAACTTGACCAGACCTCATCTCTACAATACATCAAAAACTACCCGGGTGTGGTAGCGCCCGCCTGTAGATCCAGCTACTTAGAAGGCTGAGGCGGAAGGATCACAGGAGCCCAGGAGGTCGAGGCTGCGGTGGCCAGGAGCCCCGGCCACTGCACTCCAGTCTAGGCGACAGAGTGAGACTCCAACTCAAAAAAAAAGAAAAAGAAAAAGAAAATGAAAGCAAGTTTATTGAAATGACAACGAGCAGGATGCTCCTGTAGGCAGAACAGCAGCCATATATTGCTGGGGTTTCATTTTTATAACTATCTCTTGATTATATGCTAAGTAAGGGGTGGAATATTCATGGATTTCCTGGGAAATGGGGAAATTTCTAAGAACTGGGGTTCCTCCCAGTTTGTTACTATAAACAGCCAGGGTTGTATCTGCCATAGCGCAGAAGGGTGTGTCATTTAGCATGCTAACGTATTATAATGAGCAGAGAATTAGGGACAAGGTTGGGTGGCAGGCAAATTAGTTGTCATCTTGGCTCTAGCTAGCTCTAATTGGTTCTCAGCCACATCCTGTTTTTCACTGCGGGGTCTCAGAAAGAAACTGTGTCAACTACCCGTCTTGAGAAATTAGTCTTGTTGTTTATCCTAGGAAACTAGTACTACCGAACTCCTATCTTATTCCCCCTTCAGAGATTATATCCTCCTTAATCTTAAGGGGTTGGTGAAGGACAACAGTTCCTCTTTTGTAACTACTTCCTGCTAATTTTATTTTATCTTGCTATTTTATTTTATAGGCCCTGGCTGGATGCCTGATTTAAAAGGCCCAAAGGCGGGATGTGCTCCAAACCACACACTTCTGAGATTTAGTGGCAGCTTCAACTTATAGGCATGATCAATTATTAACTCTCTTTCCAGCCTCTCTCCCCTCTCCAGAGTGTAGGGCTGTATATTGGGATTTTAGAAGTTATTTTCCATCCATGGTTGGTTGGATCTGCAGCTTGTAGAACCTGTGGATGCAGAGAATCAACTATTTTCTTGTATAACCTTGAATTCAACAAATAATTATGATATTGGATACAAAAAGCATAAGTCACTGTTTTAGTCCATCTAGGCTGCTATAACAAAACAATACTATAGACTTGGTGGCTTAAAAACAAAAGAAATACATTTCTTGCAGTTCTGGAGACTTTGAAGTCCGAGACCAATGCACTAGCAGATTGAACATCTGGTAAGGACCTGCTTGCTTGTTCACAAACAGCCAACTTCTCCTTACATAACCACTTAGCCAAAGGCAAGGAAGTTCTCTGGGATCTCTTTCATAAGGGATCTCATTCATGAGGGTTCCATATTCATGATCTAATCACTTCTCAAATGCCTCATACCTCCAAATACCATCACAAAGGAGATTAGCGTTCAACATAAAAATATTGAGGGGACATTCAGTTCATAGCAGTCGTGAAAGAAGAAAGTGATCATTTGACTTTGTTAAAATTAAACTGCAGTTATTGAAAAGCCATTGTTAAGAAACTAAAAAGATAAGTTACAGACTGGGAGAAAATATTCACAATACACATATTTAACAAAGAACTTGTACTCAGAATACATAAAAATTTTTCATAACTCAACAAATGTGATTTAAAAATGGGGAAAAGATTTGAAAAGATACTTAACCAAAGAAGAGCTTATGATGACAAATAAGCACATAAAAACATGCTCAAGGGCTGGGCATGGTGGCTCACGCCTGTAATCCTAGCACTTTGGGAGGTGGAGGTAGGAGGACTGCCTGAGCTCAGGGGTTCAAGACCAGCCTGGGCAACATGGTAAGACCTTGTCTCTACAATAGAACAACAAATTAGCTTGTGGTTCCGGCTATTTGGAAGGCCGAGGCAGAAGGATTGCCTGAGCCCAGCAGGTTGAGGCTGAAATGGCCATAAGTGTGCCGCTGCACTCCAGCCTGGGCAACAGAGTGAGACTTCAACTCAAAAAAAAAAAAAAGTTCATCATTAGTTATTAGGAAAATGCAACTTAAAACCACTGAAGTCAGGTATGGTGGTACTCACCTGCAATCTCAGTTACTTAGGAGACTGAGGCAGAAGGATAGCTTGAGCCTGGGTATTCAAGCCCAGCCTGGGCAACATAGAAAGACCTCATCTCAAAACAACAACAACAACAAAATTAAACCATTGAGAAACCATTGAGCCTCCTTTAGAATGGTTAAAATAAAGGACAAATAAATTAATAACAATATCAATTGCTGGCATGGGTATGGAGCAATTAGAACTCTCAAATATCGTCAATGAGAATGTAGCATAATACAGCCACTTTAGGAAAAAGTTTGGCAGTCACTTTTAAAATTAAATCATATATAAACTGTAAGATACTTCCAGATATTTTCCAAAGAGAATTGAAAATATGTATTCACACAAAGAATTATACACAAATGTTTATAGCAGGTTTTTCACATACTCACTAAAAACTGGAAACATCTCAAATATCCACCAAATGAGAAATGCATAAATTATGTTCTATCCATACAATAGAATACTAATAAGCAATAAAAATAAATGTATGAATCTAAATAACATTAACAAGTAAAATAAGCTAAACACAAAAGGCTATAACCATATGCATCCAACAATATGGAAAAGGCAGTGGTTTCCAGGGACTAAGGGTGAGGTGAGGGGAATGATTACAAAGGGGAACAAGAGAACTTTCTGCAGTACAGTGAGTCCTCTACATACAAATGAGTTTCTTTCCGAGAGCACATTTCTAAATACAGTCTGTTTGAAAATCCAACAAAGTAAGCTTAGGTACCCAACTAACACAATGGACTCGATAATACTGTATGTAGGTAACAGGCTCTACTGCCACCTAGTGGAGATAATTATCAACAGCACAATACAGTACTGTACAGTAGTTCTGTATTAACAAGCTATCCTGCTACCTAGTGGAAAGAATTATTAACAGCTCAATACAGTACTGTCATAGGTTTATAATACTTTTCACACAAACACATTGAAAATGCACATTTTTATCTTTGAAAGTCCGTGGCTTGAAGGTTTCTATGTAGGGGACTTACTGTGTGTAAATGATACCTTAAGAAATCTGACTTTTTTTTTTTTGAGTTGGAGTCTCTGACACCCAGGCGCCGACCTGTTGGACTCTGGTGATCCTTCCACCTCAGTCTTCCAAGTAGCCGGAACTACAGGCACGCACTACCGTGCCTGGCTAATTTTTGTTTTATTGTAGAGACGAGGTCTCACCAAGTTGCCTGGGTTGGTCTCGAACCCGTGGGCTCAGGCAATCCACTCGCCTTGGTCTCCCAAAGTGCTGGGATTACAGGCTGAGCCAGCAAGCCTGGCCAAGAAATCTTAATTAACACAATTTAAGTAATTGAGCATATATCATACTAACATAATTAAAACATAAAAATAAACTTTCTAAACCACAACAACCTCTAAAAATACGTGTTTTGTTTTGTTTTGTTTAGAAAAAAAGCCAAGCAGTGGCACAAGGAAAAGACTGAGGAAGGATGTTGGTGGGTGTGAGTAAACAGAAGGGTGGTGGAGAAGCCCCTTCCAGCCCTTATTCTATAAATATGGTGGAGGCAAGATGCTGGAGCCATTGTTCCTTGGATGGCCTGGCAGAAAAGGAGCCACTAAAGTGAAGGTGAATTGAGGGCAGGGGTCAAGTCTGTCATATTCACTGTTCTATAATTAATGCCTAATTACAGTGTTAACACAATGGAATTTTATGCAACCATAAAGAAAGACAAACATATGGACTTCCCAAGAATCGATCATACTCAGTGGTCTATCACAGAAACAAAGAACAGAGTACCATATGTTCTAACTCGTAAGCGGACCTTGAACAATTACCATAATACTATAAGAAAGGGATTGGTAGTAGCGGGAAACTGCCAGGGGAAGAGTCGGACTGGCAGTTGAGGGAAACTGCTAGGGGAGGGAGGGGCCCACCTCATCAACAAGGGTACCTGCATAATCAATGTTTGTATATCTAACCCTGAGTTGTACCCTACATCTTTAATATTAAAAAAAAAATACAGCGTTAACAGAAAATATTTGTTGAAGAATGAAAGAATGAAGAGAGGGAAAGGAAAAGAGGGAGGGAGAGCTTGCTGTATGCCCATCAATGATGAAGACATGAAGGGAGAAAGGGAAGGAGACAATAATCTGAGAAAAGAGAGCACCGAGGGTGGTGGGAGGGAGACAGCATCTATCTGGTGATACAGCCTTTGAAGGTCAACACCTATAGCTGAGTATGAGCAGGGTTTAGGACTTGGACAGTGGCAGGAAAGACAGCCCAGGCTTCTGAGGCTACAAGAGCACAGAGAGGGCAACACCGGAGGGTCAGGGCTCCCCAACAGCAGAACAGGGCAAGGGCCAAGTCTATAACAGAAGGATATGTCATTGCAGCAGAAAAAGTCCACATGAGCATTTGATGTAAAGAAGGACATAGGGAGGCACAAGTCCATACAGAACTTGTGTGGTGTCCATACAGGAGCCTGTCACCTGGAGAAGGGGGGAAAGGACATAAGAGGTAAACAATAAATATGCATCAAAGGACCAGTGAGTTAATGAAGGAGAAACAGCACATGGCCCTGGAGAGTCAGGCTTCCAGAGGAGAGGGACATCAGCCACTCTGAAGAAACTGAGGGGGGCTCCTTGTGGGGCATCCTCCTTAATCCCTCACCTTCCCCACACCCAGGCCTCCAGTTCCCAAAATGCTACCATTGACCTTTATAGGGGCAACTCCTGTCATCCCCAAGTATGTTGTCTGGAAGGTCCCTGAGGACCAGCCAAGGCCCTAGAGACCCCGCAACTAACACTTTTTCTCCTGATAGGTCTATTGGTCCAGTCAAGACACAGTGGCAGCCTAGTCCAGAATCAGAGAAGCCTTTTCCTGCTTTTCAAGAAAACAAAACAAAAACCCTTATCACACGCTGCTCTTGCCCCCAGGGATCCTGAGAGACCCATCGCCCTCAAGATAAGGACGTTCATAGACCTTCCTCACAAAGCATTGCTGGCTGTCCTGTGTCTTACAGAAGCCTCCCCCAGGCTGACAAACCCCATCAGTGTTGACTCAATGGCACTGGAACATTTTACTGCTGGAAGGTAAAAGCCAGCCGAATGAGACTCTTTCTGGGACCAGTCTGGCCCTGGTCAGAAGACAGAGCTCCTCCTCTAGCCCACACACAGCCTGACCAAAGCCCAGGCTCAAACTGCTGCTGAGGAGCTGAGAGGGGCTGGGCTTCTACCTGCTCCTGGGCAAAGTCTGCCCAGCACACACACAGTCTCCTGGGCCCCCAGGAGTAGACTGTGCTGCGGGGAAAGAACATCACATCCCACGCTCGGTCCTGCAGAACCCACCACCCAAGGCCGGTGACACCTCCTCCCTGTGTTTTCTATAGGAGCCCTCCTTGTGTGTCTTCATCTTTCAGAAAGGACCTTCCTGCCCTCCTTTCTACACAAATCTGGGGCTGTCTGAAAGAAAGCTTGAGGGAGTGGGGAATATCCAGGATTACCACTGAGGTGAGAAGGCAGAGGGGTCTGATGGAGAAAAATGTAGGGGGGAGGAGGAAGAAAACAGGGAAGAGGAGCAGAGTGGGGCCCACAGTGGAGGAAGCGAAGGAGAGAGTGAAGCAGGAGGAAGGAAAAGAGAGGATGGGTGGGGGTGAAGGGGCTGTGGTGAGCTCCTACACAGGGATAGTTAGGTCTTTGCCCCTGGCTCCTCACCTTCCCCTGGCCCCAGAATCCAGACACCTGTGTGAGTCTGCTCACCTAGACCCAGTCTCTACTGTCTCCCAGAGGCTCACCTTGCAGAATGTCCAACTTCAAGGAGAGGGCCAGCAGCAGCAGCTGGTGCTTACCCATTTCTATGGGACCCAGTAGCAGGGAGCAGCAGAAGGTAGGACAGAGTTACATGTGCCCTGCCCTTAAAAACAGCTTTATAGTCCCAAGCTGGGAGGAGCGGCCAGTGGAATCACAGAGAAAGGGCAGTGCTTTCCCCAGGAGGTGGAGTCAGCAGGGCTTGAGAGAAATCAGGGAGGTAGCACCTAGGTCAGGGCTCTGCTCATTTTCCTTGGTGGTAGGGAGCAAGCCATGTACTTTGATGACTTCTTTCCCTCACATGTGTCCTAGCTTTTGACTGGGAGAATCATGGTGGCCTTACTCAGCCAAGGATCTGTGAGATTCAGGGGAGCTGAGGAGCCTGGAGGGGTGAAGCCCATGATGTCATGGTCTTCCCTACTTAAGAACACTGCTTTCCTGAATAGGGGGTGAGTCCAGATATTTAAATCTCCTGACTTCACGGGAATGGATGTGTGCCTAGACTGTGGCTAAATAAAGAAACAAACCCCAAATCACATATTTGGGTTTGTCTTCCATGCAGGGTACAGTGCAGACTAGCTAGATTTCTGTTTATACACTTGATGGATGAAATTTGGAAACACAGATCTGGAAAAAACGTGGTGTAGCTTCGGTTTCAGACCTCTCTGAGTCCCTAGGCATAACCCAGAAACCTTGTCCACGCTTACTCCAATAGGGAACTTCAAAAATTAACATCCCTCTCCCCTTCTGTACCTTCTGTCTCAGCCTGACAATCAGGTAGAATGATTCCCCAGACCAGCTCTGAAGTCTCAGGTGGTTGTGTTACCTGCAATACCCAGTACAGCCTGACGTTGAGAGCTTGCTATATGCCAGGTATAGTACAAAATACTTGGACAATATTATTCCATTCCATTCTCTCACAACAGCCCATGTGGCGATTCATAATGTCTCCATTTTATTGGTGAGAAAACAATCTGGCTAGGGTGACAAAGAAGAGAAATGGCAGATTCACACCCCAGTCTGCAGATTCCATTGATTATGTCACTCTGCCATTAGAGCTCAAGTCTTGATGGGTTCCAGGAAGCTCCAAATTGGTGCCAGAGGAAAAGATCCCTGCTATCAGAAATGCCACCTGGAGCTCCCTTAGACACAGAAGGTACCTGGCACCAACCCCATACTGGGAATAAGAATGGACATGTGGACCGGACTCGGTGGCTCAGCCTGTAATCCCGGCACTTTGGGAGGCTGAGGCGAGAGGATTGCCTGAGCCCACAGGTTCGAGACCCACCTGGGCAACTTGGTGAGACCTCATCTCTACAATAAATTTAAAAAATTAGCCAGGCATGGTAGCGCGCGCCTGTAGTTCCAGCTACTTGGAAGACTTGCAGGAACCCAACAGGTCGAGGCTGCAGTGGCTGTGAGCGTGCCACTGCCCTCCAGCCTGGGTGGCAGAGTGAGACTCCA
>NW_007258421.1:112685-116346 GCF_000164805.1 Carlito syrichta
CTACAGGCGCGCACTACCACGCCCGGCTAATTTTTGATTTATTGTAGAGATAAGGTCTCGCTGCCCAGGTGGGTCTCGAACCCGTGGGTTCAGGCAATCCATTCACCTCATCCTCCCAAAGGCGTGGGATTACAGGCTGAGCCACCGAGCCCGGCTCAGAAACAACTTTTGATAATCAGCTCAGAGTAAGATTTTACTCAGTGGTTCTCCTGAGTATGCCATTTAGCCCTAATCCTAGAATGCATTGCCTGGGGAGCTGGGGTCCTGCTGTTTAGCTGGGTTACCAGCCCTGGGAGATTTTCCTCTCTCCCCTCCCTGGAATTTCTCCCTCATTCTCCTTCCAGAAAGTCCAGTTGTTGAAGGTCCCCAAGGCGAGAGATTGTTTCTAGCTCCTGTTCACACCCCTTCCTGCAGTGGAAAGACAGGCAGACTCATTTCAGCCTGGGGTTGCTGAGAAGCTCCACGTTGTGCACTGAGCAGAAACTGGGGTTGGGGACAGAAAACATACAACCTTAGGGTAGGAAAGCATGTATAATTTTCATAAATTTATCAATATAATATAATACATTGGGAAAAAGTGAATAAAACCTAATTACTTTCTTAGTAAAGAATGCACAAAGGACACCTTGGCAAAAATATTTCAAAACA
This sequence comes from Carlito syrichta, assembly GCF_000164805.1. Taxonomy (NCBI): domain Eukaryota; kingdom Metazoa; phylum Chordata; class Mammalia; order Primates; family Tarsiidae; genus Carlito; species Carlito syrichta. The sequence continues at coordinate 113,334 of NW_007258421.1, forward strand.
TAGGGTGAAAGTGTGGAGGCACTGGAAATCAGTCAAGCCCCACTCAGCCACTATAGAGGAGGCTTAAAAAGAAGTCTCTTTGGGTGTAGAAAGATGTTATATGATTGCCCCCACAATGATGTGCCTTTTTTAAAAACTTAAAAAAGTGGTGAGGTGGGTGAGGAGGAGGCAGTAATTCAGTTCCTCCCAGGCAGATGCAGGGTCAGCCCAGACACTGCCAGAGACTCACGAGGAATGAGCTCCTCCTTCAGCTCTGATCTGGCAGGCAGTGTCTCTCCAGATCCGCACGTATGGCCTACAGTCCCAGCAACTTTCACGTGTCCTCCCCAGTTAGGATTCCTTGCCAATACCCCTGAAATCCTTACCTCTTCCCTCTTTCCTGAGGACAGAAAACCCAATAACTTGAGCATCCTCCCAGTCAGTCCTGTATTGCCATAAACCTTCTCTGCAACCCTCTTCTCTGTTTATGATGTAGACATAAGACCAATTATGTACTATGGTAACTTCATAAAATATTTAGTTTGTGTGTTGTTTGCTACTTCTCCTCCCTGTCTTTAGTTACAAGACAGTAACCTGGCTCCCTGGCAGAGTCCCAAGGAGTAAGAGGAGGAATGGCTGTGGACACACCCCATGAAGGCACAGACCTGGCATCCAGTCCCAGGAAGCATTCCAGAGCAAGACCTCAGCCTTGCACATGGTGTCAGAACTCCAGGGCTTCTAGGATATGCAGATGCTCCTATGAAGATTGCTGATGGCTTTTATTAATAACCAGTGAGCAAAATAGACAGCATACACCAGGCACAACAATTAGTCAAATTATCATTTCTCCCTTGGCTTTCCCTACAGCAGATTCCTGACAATTAATTTTTAAAACACTTGTCAGTTATTGTGTCAGATATGAGTTCCTATGCTAAAGGTGTTTGAATGGTTTCAGATTCAAGTAAGTAGGTCATTCTCTTTTCCTAGGTTACAAGTACCAGCTCATAAAGTTTCTGAAAGTTAGCATGTTCTCACAGGTCAGCCCCAGCACACCACAGGAGGAGTCACAATTATGTGAAGTTGGACAAGAAAAGAGAAAAATTGTTCTATCCCATTACTCACACAATTCCCAGAGACATCACTCATCTTATCTTTGACTTCATTTACCAGAGAGACAAATCTATGTGGACAGCCAAACAGGAGATTTTCCCACCTTGGAATAGGCCTTTCCCTTTCGGGGTTTATGAACCATCACGATGGAGAATGTGTTGTCTCAAAAGCACCGCAGGTGGGTCTCACCAGCTCTGTGCATGCTGCACTCTCAGCAGGAATGGAAGGCCATGGAGGCTTAGCTGGAGAAGCCCTGGTCTTGGAGGTCTTTACTTGGAGTTTCTGCAAAAGAATGAGAAGAGCTTTAATGCTCAGGATCCTTATGCAGACTCACTCACTGTGAAACTGGACATTGAAAATCACACTCTGAATCTTCCCACAGAGATACACTTAAGTGAATCTGCCAGAGCATCCCAAGGGAGTTTTACCCTTGAGATCCATAGGAGCACTGGTGCAGATTTATCCCACATATTCTACTCTGTGAACATTGTTTCTAAATCCTCTATTCCCACCTTCCCATCCCTCTCCCTTGTGCATATGTGATAACCTGTCATTAAAATCAAATTATAGGCTGTAAAAACATTGAGCAAGGCTCCTGATAATTTCAGCTAAAAATATTCTTTAAAAAAAAAAATCTCTATGCAAATTTTGTTCCAAATAACCTAAGGAGGAGGTTGGAACATTGAGGAGGGGATAGAGGCCAAATAATATTGGTCACATGTGCATGACTGTTGAAACTGTGTGGCAGGTACATGAGGGTAATCTCTAATTTTGCATATGTCTAAAAATATCTATACTGAAATTGCGGGGGTGGGACACAGAAATCCCCAACTGAAAAGTCTAGATGATCAAGGCCTTCTTTAAAATGACTTCTGGGATGGTGGAGAAGACTTCCTTTTTAACATACATGTACAATAAGGCATAATTAGTAGCTTAACTGTTCCCTAGACCCAGGACTCCTAGACCTAGAACTGCTTCATGAGCAGATACACAAGGTCCTACACTCAAAAGAGTCCTTGGTTTAATGATCTGCTATCAGTCTCTTGAGATTCTTCATAAGTTTTTAACAAAAGTCCCTCAATTTTGCTTTACACTGGGTCCCACAAGCAATATCTTCAGTCCCGCTTAGATCTCATTTTTCACTACCCTCTGTATCACCATCTGATGTTGGAAAGTTTTGGTCTCTGAAACCAAGTTTGAGAATGTTCCCTTTTAGGAAGAGCTGGGCCACCCCTAAATCTAGACTGTTGACCCCAGTCAGACAGTTCCTCCCCTTCTTACACTTTATGCCACCAATGAATACATTTACAAAGAAGGTTCTTTCTCTACAAATCAAAACTACAGTGAGATACCATCTGGCACTAATAAGGATGACTATCATTAAAAAGTCAAAAAAAATTACCTAGGCATGGTGGCATGTGCCTATAGTTCCAGCTATTTGGAAGGCTGAGGCAGAAGGATCACCTGAGCCCAGCAGGTCAAGGCTGCAGTGGCCATGAGCATGCCACTGCACTCCAGCCTGGACGACAGAGTGAGACTCCAACTCAAAAAAAAAAAAAAAGGTGTTGACGCAGCTTTAAAGAAAAGGAACACTTCTACACTGTTGGTGGGAATATAAGCTAGTTCACCTTTGTAGAAAGTAGTGTAGTGTTTTCTCAAAGGACTAAACCCCACTTCTGGGAATATATTCAGAGGAACATAAATCACTCTACCAAAAAGACACCTGAGCATGTATGTTCACTGCAGCACTATTCACAATAGCAAAAACATGGAACCAATCCAGATGCCCAAGGAAAATGTGCTATATAAAGAAAATGTGAGCCGGGTTCGGTGGCTCAGCCTGTAATCCCGCGCTTTGGGAGGCTGAGGTGAGAGGATTGCCTGAGCCCAGGGGTTCGAGACCTGCCTGGGCAACTTGGCGAGA
>NW_007258421.1:116366-157706 GCF_000164805.1 Carlito syrichta
CTTCCATCACCAGCTCTGTGGCTTTGAGCAAGGCACTTTCCCCTACTGAACTTTACTTGTTCACCTGCCAAACATCACCCGGTCCCATCATGGTGGCTCCCTACCCGATGTCCGTGTCCAGCCGCCAGGCTGTCTTCCCAGCAGAGCCCTGATTTCATCTGGGTGTTCACATCCTCCACACAGGCCATTCCTCATTAGCCCCGGCTGATCTTGGAATCCCACCCCTTTTCTGATGACAGTTTAAGAGTGAGCAGATAATCACACTGTCCATTAAGACGTGAAGGGAAGGCTGGGCTGGGTGGCGCATCCTGTAATCCCGCGCTTTGGGAGGCCAAGATGAGAGGATTGCCTGAGTCCAGCCTGGTCAACATGATGAGACCCTAGCTCTACAATTAAAAATAATAATAAGCCGGGCTTGGTGGCTCAGCCTGTAATCCCGTGCCTTTGGGAGGCTGAGGTGAGTGGATTGCCTGAGCCCGCGGGTTCGAGACCCGCCTGGGCAGCAAGACCTCATCTCTACAATAAATCAAAAAATCAGCCGGGAGTGGTAGCGCATGCCTGTAGTTTCCAGCTACTTGGAAGGCTGAGGCGGAAGGATCGCCGGAGCCCAGCAGGTCGAGGCTGTGATGGCCGGGAGCATGCCACTGCACTCCAGTCTGGGCCACGGAGTGAGACTCCAACTCAAAAAAAAAAAAAAGAAGAAGCCAGGCTCAGTGGCTCGGCCTGTAATCCCGCACCTTTGGGAGGCTGAGGTGAGTGGATTGCCTGAGCCTGCAGGTTTGAGACCCGCCTGGGCAGCAAGACCTCATCTCTACAATAAATCAAAAAATCAGCCAGGCGTGGTAGTGCATGCCTGTAATTCCGGCTACTTGGAAGGCTGAGGCGGAAGGATTGCCTGAGCCCAGGAGGTCGAGGCTGCGGTGGCCGGGAGCGGCCACTGCACTCCAGTCTGGGCGACAGAGTGAGACTCCAACTCAAAAAAAAAAAAGAAAGAAATGTGGTACATATAAACAAAGTGATTACACAGCCATAAAGAACAAAACCATGTCCTTTGCAGCAATGTGAATGCAGCTAGAGACCATCATAGTGTAAACTATCACAGAAAGAACTGAATACTGCATGTTCTCACTCATAAGCAAGCCCTGATCACTAGTCACATGAGCACAACAGTAGGAACTATAGACAATGGACACTGCTACAGGAAGGAGGGAGGGAAGGGGGAACACAGCAACACACTGGTTACTAGGTCCACTATTGGGGGAGAGAGGGCCCGCTAGAAGTCCAAATCTCACTTGCATGCAATTTACTTATGTAGTAAATCATCACATGTACTCCAGACTCAAATAAAATAAAATAATTTCTCCCCTAATTTTTAGCAGATGTGATAACAGTGATGAACTACAGCATTTGTCCCTGGGGCATAGGTATCCTTTGCATTTGCTTATGGCTACAAAGAGGACACTGGAACCTGACAGTAACCCCTTGAGATACATTCACAATTACATCACTTCTGCACAACTGGCACATAGACCCATTCACGGGGAGAGACCTTGTCATAGTGCCCTGACCAGGATTCCACAGAAGGAATCACAGAATTTATTCTATCGCATGTGGAATTTACAGTTACATTGTAGAACTGCTGTCTTGGAAAGAATTGGGAGCAAGAAAAACACCCCATCACGTTCTTCCTTCCTGACAGGCTAACAGTGATTTTTGTCTCAAAATGTTCACCATATGGGAAGGCATGATGGGAAGAGGAAGGTAGGTGGCATTGTGGCTACTGTGTACACAGAGGGCTTGAATTTGATTGTGAGCACTTTTCTGAAATGTCCTTTCTGCCTTCTAACCGCCTCTGTCTTTTCATGGTAATCCTGTAGCACAGGTACTGACAGTGACACCTTTCAACACTTCAATTCTGGGTCCTCTTGATGCCATATTTTGGCATCTCTGTTCTTGGATGTAGTCACAGCTTCTTTACTCCCTCATCTTCAACCCAACTCTCATTGCTTGAATTTAGCTTCCAAGAGTACAGTTACAGTCATTTTACTTTCCTGTTCAGAACTCTTCCCTGCTCCATCTAATGAAGTACCAGTACCTCAGCTTGGCATTCAAGATTTTCCCCAAATGACCCTGACCTTGTACCTAATCCTCCCAGTCAAATGCTCTAGTAGCTTCCCCATCCCCACCTTGTGAAAACCAAATATATTTCCAAACATTGTCCAATGTCCCCCTCAAGGGGAAAGTCACCCCAGTTGAGAGTCAGTGTTATAGTACCATCCAAATAACACCTTTGTTTCTTTTTGTTTTTGTTTTTGTTTGGGGGGGGGGTTGGAGTCTCTCCCAGTTGTCCAGGCTAAAGTGCAATGGCATGATCACAGTTTACTGCAGCCTTGACCTCCTGGGCTCAGGCGAGGACTACAGGCACATGACCTGCTAGTTTATTTATTTATTGTGGAGACAAGGTCTTGCTTTGTTCCCCAGAATGGGCTCAAGCAGTCTTCCTGCCTTAGCCTCTCAAAGTGCTGGGATTATAGTCGTGAACCACCATGCCTGGCCACAAATGACACTTTTATAAAAATTTTTCTTGATTCTCTATTCTTTCTTTGCACCATTTCCTGTTTTCATATCAATCTCTCTTATCACACTGAATTCTACTCCACTTTACTGTTGTCATTGTTTGTGAACAAGTTTTTGGTTTTGTTGTTGTTGTTCCCTTTTACAGTGTCTTTCTGCTCTTGGGAGACCACAAGATGTAATCAAAAAGAAATCACATCAACAAAATACCTTAGACTCTGAAGTCACCTGCCTGACTCTGCATCATTCTCAGGGATATCACTTATTCCCTATATTGACCGGGAGAGAAAAACGGAATCTCATTTGTTGTTTCTTTAATTGTTAAAAAGGGATAAAATGTTAAAGTGAAGACGAAGTCAGGTCACGACTTTTAGCACAGTGCTGTACCTGGCAGAAGTTGGTGCCTGAAAGGGGTTTGAGTAGCTGAGGCCTCCCTGTACTCTGGTAAGATGGCAGTCATGCCTGTGCTCCTGAGATTAGAGCTTGTGAGGGACAGGGGTATACATAGGTCAGGGTATGGAGCCACGGGAGGAGACTTGCAGTGAGAAGCTGGCTTCAGGCCTATGAGGAGATAGTCCTCAGAGCTCATAGGTTCCTCCTTCCTCCAACCCACTTTCCTGGTCATTGTCCCTGGTGCTGTGGCCCTGAAATGTGCCCCATATACATTACCTTATACCGGCCATGGAGGATTATGAGTCTCAAGAATCACGGGATTGGAAGTCAAGTAAACTGGATTACCAACCTTCCTCTCTAAAGTAAGGTTAACATATACCTGGCAGTATTGCTGAAATGGGTAAAATGTGAAGTGTCATGTGCACAAACAATAAATTAAGCATTTATTATAATACTAGCAAAAACTGAAACTCCGAAGGGAAGGAAAAATTTCATACTTAATGACGACTCTCTGTAAACACTTGCCATGTGCTGGACGTTGTGCTGAGTGTGTTAACCAACATTGCCTCATTTCATCCTCAGAAGTCTGAAACATTGGAACTGACACTATCTCCATTTTACAAACGAGGCCAGTGAGGCTCAAACAGGGTAAATCTCTATTAAAGGTGGTCACACAGCTATAAGTCAGCAGAGCAGTTTCAAATTCCTTTGTGCCCTGGTGCCAGGAAAGGTCATATGTCAGTGGGTGCAGGGACGAAAGCACATGGAAAGGTGCACACCTGATACAACTGATGCTCTTTTCATTCTTTTGCTCCCCTCCCTCTGGCTCATCTGGCTACATGTCAGTCCAAACTTGAGAGGCTCCTGGTGCCCATGTAGTTTTCATGGAAACTCAGGAAAGGATTTTGAACACAGAATAGACCAGTGGTCTTGGCCTGGAGAGGTCAGGTATTCCTATTAAACAAGTCGTGAGAGGCTAATGAAATGTGAGTTCCACTATCAAGCTTGTCCAGAGTTCTCGAGTTTCAGGTGATTAGGTAACATCCACATGTGCACAGGGTGCTTATTAGGAAAATGGGCAGTCCTCTCCCAATCTCCCACCCACTCTACCCAACACCCACACCCACTATTCCACAATCAGATCATTCTTTTGGGGCTTAACTACATGTAATAATCAGGCGATATCACTATTTCTAATTCGTCCATCTTAGACATTATCTATCAGCTTCTTATGATGATAAGTGAAAATATACCTCTCTTACACATTTCCCTTCTCCTCCCACCATTATCTCAATAAAGCTAGTTCACAATGAAGGAAAAAATCATCCTTAGTCATCCTTTCAGATATGTACTGAATGTCTAATATATGTCAGGCTCTGGGATAAAGTAGTGAATACACAGAGAAAACTCATAGAGATGATAAACAATCAAACTGATATATAATATGATGTCAGAAAGTGATCAAGAAAATGAAGAAAACTGAAGGAGGGTAAGACAATAGACAGGAAAGGAGATGCTTTTTTAGAGGGTTTCTCTGAGAAGTGATATTTGAGCAGAGAATCAAATGAAGTAAATGATTGAGTGAGGGAGGCATACAGGTATCCTGTGTTAAAGATGACAATTGTTCAGGACACTTGCTAAAGACAACAAGGAAGACTTGATTCAGGGGGCACTAGTATGACAGGTATAGGGACTGCTACTGCAATGGAGTCTTGCACTGGGTAGAGATTGGCCTGTACACTGAACACAACAAGGGCAAGTGGGGATTTTCCACCAAAGAGCTGGGTAGAGGTCAGTGGATGGTAAATTACTAGGAGAAAATATTAGGAGCAAGGAAGATTTTTGTTAAACTGACAAAACAGAGATTTTGCTGAAGGAAAGGCCAGGGTGATAAGTCCAAGTGATCAGACACCAAGGGTGGGGAATTTCACTAAAGTCACTTAGAAGGATTCTTGTTCAAAGCAGGTTTTAGATAGATAAAGAAGAAAGACAAAGGTTGGGCCTAGTGGAACACAGGGCTCAAACGAGCCTAATTCAAGTTAGGTCAAAGAGAGTCTTTGTCCCTGAAGGGAAAGGACTCCAAGAAAGAGCAATAAGTAAACCTTTTAGATAGGGTCTATTTTGTTCTGGTTTTGGTGGATTAGCACTTAACATCCTCCCAACTCCTTCTAATATCTATTTCTTCCTGAAAAGCCAGGAACTACATTTGCTAGTGTGATTAAAATTTCACTAATTATTTGTGATGTAGACATGAAAGTCACCTTTCTGTGACTTCTATAGTTTTCTGGTGATAAGAATATTTTGGAAATTTACAAGTTGTCTGGTTTGGTTTATTCTTTTTATAGCAGTAAAATGCTAAATCTAGAAACCAGCTGTATAATTTGAGAGAAGGGGTACTAGACATCTATTTTCTGCCAGTCTAGCATGCATGGAGTGGATCTGCAGCTTAAAGTCATGGTGGCAGCCAACTCCTGATTCCTGGCTCACACAGTGGTGCCTTCCTGATGCCAGTAGTAACTATGGAAGCTCCACGGTGACTTTCCTAATTGTGACAGAGGAGGAAGCTCCTCTAGTAGACCAGTTATAGATGTTGTTGTAGGGAACAATTCCCAAAGGCTCAGCCTACAACCAACTGCTCTATTCCAATCATTTGTAAGCATCCCATTCCTTAGCTGAAAATAGCTAAGTGAACTTGTTCCTGTGTCTTGAACCTGACTGCTATGCACATAAATCATATACACCAGTGAAATGAGATGAGTGCTAGAATGATATTGTCTCTATTATATTATTTTATTTATTTGTTTGCTTGCTTGTTTGTTTTCTGTCACCCAGGCTGAGTGCAGTGAGACACTCACAGCCACAGCAGCCTCAACCTGCTGGGCTCAGGCAATTCTTCCACCTCAGCCTTTCAAGTAGCTGGACTTACAGGCACATCCTACCATACAAGGCTTATTTTTTGATTTATTGTAGAGACAAGGTCTCCCCAAGTTGCCCAGGCTAGTCTCAAACCTGTGGGCTCAGGCAATCCTTTCACCTTAGCCTCCCAAAGTGCTGGGATTCTAGGCTTGAGCCACCATGCCTGAACTTTTATTTTTTCTACAAATTTTATTTTTTCTACAAATAATAAATACCATATGTTATTTGCTTAATTAATTTTATACTTGTGGCTAAGCTTCCCACTCCTTCCAACAGTTTCTCAATACCCATTTCCACATGACCATCATTGGGGCTATCATATAATATATTACAGCATTATTTTTGTGGAGACCTCCACTTTGAGCTGCCCTAATCTGGGAGGGTTCCTCTCTAAACCTGCAGTACAGGCTGGGTGCAGTGGCTCAAGCCTGTAATCCCAGCACTTTGGGAGGCCAAGGTGAGAGGATTGCCTGAGTCCAGGTGTTTGAGACAAGCCTGGGCAACTTGGCGAGACCTCATCTCTACAATAAATCAAAAAATTAGCCGGGCATGGTGGCGCGTGCCTGTAGTTCCAACTACTTGGAAGGCTGAGGCTGGAGGATCACCTGAGCCCAGTAGGTCAAGGCTGCGGTGACAGTGAGTGTGCCACTGCACTCCAGCCCGGATGACAGAGTGAGACTCCTGAAAGGTGCAGACCACAGTCAGAAGGGCATCCCCAAGATGGCTCTGCCTCCCAAAGACAACAAAGGCCGTAAATTCCTGCCCCTCCGTGAGCGCGCGAAACTTAAACTCATGTACAAACATTATCTCCCTATAGGAATGCTACCTCATAGTCTCCTCCAATAAGACTCAGGCACGGCACTGGCCTGCCCCTGCAAGGTTCATAAATATACCTTTCTCCCTGCATAACTCTCTCTCTCTCTTATTCCCTCTCTCTGTCCCGTCACTCTCTCGCCTTTTCTCTCTCTCTCTCTCTCTCTCTCTCTCTCTCTCTTGCTTTTTCTCTCTGTCCCCACCACTCCCTTGTTAGCTCTCTCTCTCTCTCCCTCTCTTACTTTCTCTCACACTCCCTCCCCCCCCTTTTGCTCTCTCTCTCTGTCCCCGCCACTCTCTTACTCTCTTGCTCTCTTTCTCTCTCGGTCTCTCTCTCTTTTTCTCTCTCTCGTCCTTCCTCGGTTACAGTCCCTTCATGTAACTGCCCCTTTAATAAATCTCTCAGTTCAGACGGCGTGGAGTCGTTACTGGGCCCCCCCAAAACTTCTTTCAACTCCAACTAAAAAAAAAACCCCACTGTACAGCAATTTATTGGGATCTTCCTTTAATAGTCATTTTTGGAATGTCTTTGTGGTATAATAAAAATACCGGCCAGGTACAGTGGTTCATGCCTGTAATCCCAGCACTTTGGGAGGCGGAGATGAGAGGATTGCCTGAGCTTAGGGGTTTGAGAGCAGCCTGAGCAACATGGTGAGACCTCATCTCTACAATAAGCTTAAAAAAATTAACCAGGCATGGTGGCATGCACCTGTGGTTCCAGCTACTTGGAAGGTTGAGGCGGATGGATCGCGTGAGCCCAGTAGGTCAAGGCTGCAGTGGCCGTGAGCATGTCACTGCACTCCAGCCTGGATGACAGAGTGAGACTACTCCAAAAAAATACCAGGGGTGCCAAGAAAACATACACACATTTTAAGAGATGTTATCTGTGTATTACTTTTAGTTTGCTGTAACAGAAGTGTCTGAATGCTGATGGTAACCACTTTGAGCACCTTTTGAAATTGCAGAAGTCAAAACATGACTTGTGTTCATCTTTTGTTATCAAGTTATATGGAGTATTTTAATACAGTTTTTAATACTAATTTAAATACAGTTTTTCTTTTCTTAAAATGTTTATACATTTTTTTGGCACCCCTCTCTCTCTCTATATGTGTGTATATAAATATTTGGTTTTTGTCCCCAGTTCTTGGTACAGAGCTCCCAGTACTCTTGGAATTTACTGTCCTTTGCATGTTCACATGATGACTCATGGGCAGCCTAGATAGCTTGAGGATAGAGGTTGGCCACCAGAAAAACCAACACCCTGATTAAAGAGTTAGAAAGATCAGCTCCAGCAATGGCCAATAATTTCATCAATCCTGCTGGTGTAACAGAACCGCCATAAAACCCTCTAAACAAGATTCAGAGACCATTTGGATTGATGAATGCCATGATGTGCTAGGAGAATGGCACATCCAAAAAGGGTATGGAAGCTCTGCACCCCACTCACCCCCATACCTTGTCCTATGTATTTCTTCCATTTGGCTGTTACTGTGCTATATCCTAATAATAATCTGGTGTCTACCAGTAAAGTTTATGAGCTCTGTGAGTCCTAAGAAAGTTTGATACTTTCTAAGGAGTAGTGGGTGAGGTGGGAAGAATGCTCCTGGGAAAACTTCAATTTACATGATAAAAAGTATTCATGCTGGGCTCAGTGGCTCAGTCTGTAATCCTGCGCCTTTGGGAGGCTGAGGTGAGTGGATTGCCTGAGCCCTGGGCAGGCGAGACCTCATTTCTACAATAAATCAAAAAAAAAAAAAATTAGCCGGGCGTGGTAGCGCACGCCTGTGATTCCGGCTACTCGGAAGGCTGAGGCGGAAGGATCGCCGGAGCCCAGCGGGTCGAGGCTGGGGTGGCTGGGAGCAGCCACTGCACTCCAGTCTGGGCGACAGAGTGAGACTCCAACTCAAAAAAAAAAAAAAAAAAAATTCATCTTGCTCCTGTAACAGGCAGAGTCATAAGAATAAAACCCCAAAGACTCTTGCCCATGTACTGTCTCTGCCCCATTGAGTGCAGATACAAAGTGTAAATATGATTACCACTCCCATGATTATGTGAAAGGAGGTTACATGCTGGACCTACCTAATCACATGAACCCTATAATAGCAGAAAGTTCTCTCAAACTGATGACAAAAGGGGAAATCATGGAGTTTCAGGTTCTCCCATCAGTGTTTAGAAGATGGAAGGGACATATGAGAAGAAATGTGAATGATTCCCAAAAAGATGAGAGAGCTGGAGGCTGACAGTCAACAAGAAAAGAGAAACTCAGTCCTATAGCTACAAGGAAATAAATTCTGGCAACAACCAGAATGAATGTGAGAATAGATTCTTCCCCAATCTCTAGATAAGAGTCCAGCTCTGCCAAGATATATATTTTTTAATTTTTAAATTTAGATAAAGGGTCTCAGTATGTTGCCCTGGCTGGGCTTGAACTCCTAGACTGAAGTGATCCTCCCCTCTCAGCTTCCCAAGTAATTGGACTACAGATAAGTGCCACCACAACTGGCTTCCTGCCAACATCTTGATTTTGGCCTTGTGAGTCCCTAGGTGAATTCAGTTGAGCCCTAGCCTTCTGACCAACAGACTTGTGAAATAATAAGTGGGTGTTGTTTTAAACTGCTAAATTTATGGTAATTTGTTACACAGCAATGGAAAACGAATATACCCCCACTCCCTTGAATCCACGTGAATGAGATGCCTGAGCTTAGGAAACCACTTTACAACTATAAACCAGAACAAGGGAAAAGGCACAAGAATTTCAGAAATGTGGCTTTGAAATTCAGGCCTCTGACTCAGAGTCAGCAACTGCCTACCTTCAGACTTCCTATTGTGTGAGAAAACAAACCCCTATTCTTTAAACCACAGCAGATTGGTAGCTCAATGTTTGTAGAAGAGAGCACTTCTGGTTGACAAAGGAAGTCATTTTTTTCAAATTTTTGGTTTTCTGATAAGATCTTTATTCTCTTCTCAAATTAAACTGAGTAAAGAAATTTGTGTTGAAAATTGTCTTCCCTCAGTTTTTAATAGTCATTCTCTATTTTTTCTACTCTCCTATGTTGCTTTTGAGAAGTGTGATGCTATTATTTTTTCCTGACCTTTTACATAGATACTTTTTTCTCTGTAAAAGTATAGTATCTTCTCTTTATCCCTGGTAGTTGTAAATTATATCATTAAGAATACAATATATTACGCAGCCATAAAGAAGGACCAACATATGGACTTCACGGCAACTTAGATAGATTTAGAGTCTATAATACTCAGTGATCTATCACAGAAACAAAGAACTGAGCACCACATATCTCACTCATAAGAAAGCTCTGAACATTTACCATAATATTGTAGTAGCAGGATACTGCCAGGGTGGGAGGGGAACACAACATCAATAAGGGTAACTGATCTCAAACCAGGCAAAGTGGGGACCAAAGGAAGGTCCAAACTTTACCTGTACGATGTCCACTTGTATACCTAATCCTGAATCGTACTCCACATCTTAAATAAAATATTATTTTTTTAAAAAGAATACAATACATAAAGATTTTCATTGGTCCCTGGTACTGCTTCTGTGACCACCATGATATTTCTGCCGGTTTTGGCTTCTTTCATGTTGGAGGCTCTTCCAAAATCTGGTGATCTTTAGCTATGTACTCACATTGTAGATAGTGACTCTATAATAGCCACTGGAAACCCTGTGTGCACACAGGAAGTTGTCAATAAGTAAAGCTTCACGGTAGGGTAGTAGTGGCAGAAGGGGCAAACAACTCTTTCCTTAGTTTACTCAAATATCAAAGTCCATAGGGTCTTGCTTCTGAAACCATTCAATTTCTCCAGAGAAGGATACACTGATCTCTTACTTAGGTAAGGTGAAGCTAACAGAGACTGCTCACTAGTATCCAGGAAGTTGGGAAGAGGGGGAACTGAAGATCTCACCATTCAGTATTCAGACCTCCAGGTTTCAGTAAGACACTTCATTTCCACTCCCTAACCCTGTACCTAGTGCTCCCTGCACTAAACCTCTCACCGTAGAATATATATGAGGGAGGACCAAAAAAACCTGGAATTTATTTATAAAACCTGTGTTGTACTTATTCTTACAAATTTAAATTTCATTCTCCTTCAAAGTACTCTCCATTTGATGCAATACACCTATGGAGACACTTTTTCCACTACTCAAGACAGTTTGGAATTCGTTCATTTTGGTGTCTTTTAGTACTTCTGCCGTTTTTTTGTTTTACCTCTTCCACATCAGCAAAACATTTCCCTACGAGGACTTTATTCATTCAAGGAAACAAAAAAACAGGCACTCGGGGCCAGATTGGGTGAATAAGGAGGGTGAGGCAAGGGGGTCATGCCATTTTTGGTAAAAGACCGAACACTCAGCACAATGTGGGCAGGTGCGCTCATAAGTCACTCATCATGAAATGGGCAAATGTCTTGAAAGAATCTCCCAAATAAATTGACTGAAGCTGAATGCAGCCTCTCACAACAACACTGCCTGGTACACTGATGCGAATGGGTTCCTAGAACACTTACATAGCATGGGAAGCCTGTACCACAAGAGGCCCACTCTCCAAATGATAATTCTGTTATTTTTGAGGTCCCCCCTTATACACTTCCTTTTTCTGCTGAGATCATTACATAAACGTATAAAATGGAGATAGCTGGTAACTGGATATTTGAGTAGAACTCAGAAGAGAGGAGGGATCTGAGGGTCTTACTTTCTCCTATACTCGCACTTCAGCCATCTTTTGTTTGCAGCAATCAACACCTTTTTCTGGTATCATAGAGAACATCAGCTTGACTCTTGCCACCATCCCCCTCTATGGGCACTGTGATTTTACCTTCTGCTCTGATAAACCAGTTAATGTTTCACAAAATGTAGTTTCAGACTTACAGGTATATTCTAGTTTTGTTAAAAAATAATTGTAAAACCAGGCACAGTGACTCATGTTTATAATCCCAGCACTTTGGGAGGCCGAGGTGAGAGAATTGCCCGAGCCCATGGGTTCAAGACCAACCTGGGCAACTTAGTGAGACCTCATCTCTACAATAAATCAAAAAATTAGCTGGGCATGGTGGTGGGTACCTGTAGTTCAAGCTACTTGGAAGGCTGAGACAGAAAGGTCTTCTGAGCCCAGCAGGTCGAGGATGCGATGGCCGTAAGTGTGCCACTGCAATCCAGCCTGGGCGACAGAGTGAGACTCCAACCCAAAAAAATTTAAAAATTAAAAAAATTTAAAAATAGATGTAGCTTCACAACATGAATATCTTCATGTGGATCCATTCTGTCTTTCCCTTTATTCCTTTTTTTTTAAAGTAGGATTTATTGAGGGGACAGAAAATCTCCCACAGTGGGAGGGGACACTAGGGAGTTGCCCTGTCTTTCCCTTTAAAAGGCTGAAATTACATTCATACATTCGCAGAAATGCATCTTTTATCTGTTTACAATTCAAAACAACTGGAAGCATTCATCACTCATATAATAACAAGCAAATTAATTGGTGGGAGGAAGAAACCTCAGATTCCCCCTTCTAATCTTAAGGAGTCCAATATCCTTTGTGTACCAGAAACTCTCAGCATACATAACCAAACTTCAGTAGCAGAAAAAAATGAAAGTTCTGATGAGGGCAATAGAGATGGAGAAGGAAGTTGTTTGTTTCCTGAATCTGGGGAAAGAAGACGAGAGCCTGAACTTGGGTGGTGTTAGTGGGATAGAGAGCAAATTGAAGAGTTAGTTAGAAATAAAACTGATCTGATGTGTGAAGTGAAGGCAAGGGAGGACACAATGATACCCAGAATTCCAGTTTGGGATCTGAGTTTATGACAAAGTCAATTACTGAGCTAAAGATCATAGGAGAAGTGTTGGAGTACAAAGATGAATTCAGTATTACAAATGCTGAATATGAGATGTTGTAGGATATCCAGTTAGAAATGTTCAACAAGTTGTGGTATATATGGGTCTGAATTAAGAAGAGAGGGGTCTGTGGGCCAGATTGATAGACTTAGAAAGTCTTCAGTTTGTAGGTAGTGATTGTAATGGAAAAGACTTTCCAGGGAGAATGTGAAGAGTTAAGAATTAATTCATTATCATTAGGAAAATTAGATAGAGTATACTTCAGAAAAATGGAGGGAGGGGAAATGCAAATATAGACAGCACTACATATTCAAATAATAACTAGAAGTTATACGTGGATGTGGCCTAGGATTAAACCTGGGATAAAGAGAAAGGAAAGGAATAGAAACATAAGACAGAGAAAGTAAATTTGGGAACAGATTGCGAAAATTCTTGATGCTTTTCACTGCATGGATAAAGTAAATGCTTTCCAGTTTTACCATTCTTCTCTCCCTAGCTTGGGGGAAGCCTTGGAATGGCTGCCACACCTATGGCCCCTTCCCTAGGTTTCTCAACATAACTAATCATACTAAGTATCACAAAGCCCCTTCCATCTGGCCACCATAAATTACATAAAAGGCCTGTAAGGTAGCCTGGCAATAGAATTTTGTAGAAAAAGGACAAGAGTGAGGGGTGAAACTATTCAGATTCTCTCTCTTGAAAACTCTGAATGTGAGGAGAGCCAGTAGTACACATTAGGGCCAGAAGCCAAAAGATAGACAAAGGCACCTGTCAGGAAAAGTCATGGGTCTATAAACAGAAGCCATGAATAAAAAGAAGTCGTGAGCAAGCAGAAGTAATGAACACTCATAAACCACGAATAAGCAAAGGCCATGAATATATAGAAGTTATACAGAGCAGAAATCACAAAATCAAGAGGAGAGAAAAGTGAGTTCAGAGCAGCATGAACACAGGCAAGAAAGAAGGCTGGAAGAAACTAAGGCCCACAAGATAACTAGATTATTAGAACTGCTGTGTATCCAGAACCAACTTTCAGGTCACAAACTGTATTCAGGTCTCCATGAGGCTGAGCCTAGATGGAATGTATTCCTACATGTATATCTACATAATTCCTTGTTACTTTAGATCAACTGACTGAGGCATGATATGTCTCATCTCTTCTGTGTTCTTTTCTGTTACCATCTCTTGGATTTCTTGGCTTGCTCATCCTTCCATTAGCCCCAAATACTGGTCTCTGCACATGAGCATAAATGACCTTTTGACTCAGCTCTCCAGAGCACATTTTCTGTATGTCTGTGTTCCAAATGTAAATTCTTGTGAGGGAACTCTGGCTCAGCTCATCTTTTTGGACCAGTCTACAAAAAAAAAAAAACAAGAGCAATATGAGTCTGTGGTTCATTTAGGTGTATTAAAAACTGGAAGATCAGTTCATCTAGGATAAAAGATTGGCAGAGGCAGGAGGCAGGGACTGGAATGTTTCTAGATGTCTTAGTTCAGAACTCTTCAAGTCTCAAAAGTGAATTCTCCATCACCACGTCTTCTTATATATGGTGTGCTCAGATGCTCGCAGGTTTGTCTTTGAAGGGCCAGACTACTGGGCTCAGGGAGCAAAGCTTCCAAGGTAGAACCTAGGGAAAGCCACTGTGTAAAATTGGGATATATTTCTCTAAAGTCAACCTCAAAAAAACAGAGAGGAAACAGAGGGGTGAGGCAGGGATTTCTCCTAAAGTTCCAATAATTAAAAGAAGAGGTGCGGCCAAAACAACCGGCAGGTGGGACAGATAGCACTTCTTCCTTTTCACTACTTTTTACTGCTTCTATCAATAAAAGTCTGACCCAATGTGATTTCATAGCCGTTCCTCCAAACTCACTCCTCCTGGAGGAACTACTGATAACATGCTCTTTATGCTTTTCTCTACTCCGAAGGAGCCCTCCTGAGACTCAGAAATCCTGGTTTTATCCTCCAACACAAGCCAAGTAACTTTGATTCCTGCTGATCCTGCTTTCTTCAACTGATCCAGAACCTTAAACCAGCAGACTCCAAGGGCTCTCTAGATTCTCTTCCATGAGGCAGAGAGAAGCCCCAAAAGTCAATTCATTCTTTCCTTCATTCAGGATAAGTTTATTAAGTATCTATTACATGGCATGTATGCTGTTAAGTACTAGGGCTATAACGGTGATCAAGACAGGGTCCTTGCATTCAAGGAGCTTAGAGACCAATGGGGGATACAGACATGAAACAAATAATTACAACAGTGATAAGTACATCTATTCTAGGTCCAGCATTCAGTGGTAACAAAGTTGTCCAAGAGAGCTTGGCAGGGAAGAAGTGAGAAAGGGAAGCAAGAGGATCTTTGCCACCCAACCCCCCAAGAGTTCTAGCTTTATACCAGGTAGCTTCCTCACTACACCCATCTTCTTCTCAGTTTGGCTACTCCCTTGATAGAAATTACAGCACAATATTATATATGGCCTTGCTATTATTAGAAGCTATTTTATAATTTTAAATTAAAATTCTCTACAGTGAAATGTACACACACATGAGATAAATCAAGCCAGTTTAATAAATGCCCAAACATTATTTTTTTAAAAAGTGTTATAGCTCATGACACAGCTTTCAACTATGCTTTATTGATCCCTTTACGCTGCCTATATCTGTGTAAACTCTCCTCAGTTACCCATTTGAGTTTTCCATGTATTTCCTGCCAAAACCAGGACTGAAAAAGGTCTATATGAAAATACTATTTATAGAAGTAGACAAGGTTAAGGAGAAAAAAATTAAAAAGGCAAGTTGAAGCATCCAGGCTTAAACAACAGCAGAAAACCATTATCATCCCTAGGCCTGAGAGAGGACACCCAACAGAAGCTTTGTCTTATAAAGACTCAGTCATTATCAACTGTGGCAGGAAGGGAATAGAAATAATCCTCTAGTATCTATCTATCCCTCCCGCCCCTCCTGCTCCTTCTCTCTTCTCCTTTCCAATCTTGGCTAAACCCAATCTGAAGCCAAATCCAACCAGTGCTCAGGTGATAAATAGAGGTCAGCATTCCAAGGTACAGAGCAGGGCCAAGAAAGGCTAATTTAGATAGCCAAACAAAAAATAACTTTACTATCAAGAACACTTTTAAAAGGAGAGTAGATATCCTTAAACTTTTTGACAAAGAGTATGGATTATTTTGGTAATACATTTTTTCTTAAGATAGGCAGATAGCCCAAATATACTACACAGAAAATATTCATTAGCTTTCACTAGTGAATTAAGGAATGAGTTACTAAGGGCCAACTGATCTCAACAAGCTACATGAGTACCTCAGAGTACAACCCATTGTGAGGAAATGTGGGTGGTTCCTGAAGTTCTAGAATTCTCAGTAGCTCTGATTCAGTACTGGGAGCTTTTGCTCAGTTTTTTTCACAGTTCTTGGGTGGCCCATAGTAGAATCCCCTCTTTCTGTAAATCCAAATGAAGTTTCTTTTACTAATCAGTCTTTCTCTGCTTGGATCTGCTGGAGGTGAGTGTTCTATCTAGGTTTCTTGTGGATACATAAAGGGCCTCCTTTAAGGTGTTTCACCTTTGAAGAAGGAATACCTGTCTCTTAGTTACCCACACCAATCTGACTCAAAATCAAGAGTAGCTAAGCAAGTTCAACTCTGAGAGCTACTGAACCAATTGATTTCTCCTAGTTATGGCTTTACAGTCAGAGGGGCCCTGGCCTGGCACAGTCTTGTTCCTACTTCTTTCAGTCACTAAACATTGGTACCTGATGCTCTATGAGATGGGAGGATAGGCCTAGAGATTCTGTAGAAGTCTAATAAAGGTTTGTCTGTTCCAATTAAGGAATCCTTGTGTAGTTACTATGCCAAGGAAAGAGAGGAGAAGATGGGGATGCGATGTGCTCAGAAAGCCATCTCAGAACACAGCAGGGCTACAAGGCCAGAGAGCTCACAAGCCTCTCCTTCATGGCTATGTTCTATCTATCCAGTTGTCTGTATCTCCTCTTTCAGGATCCCCCAGTCATGGTGGGCTGTGTTCCCTGCTGCCTTCTACAGGAAAAAAGAAAAGCCATGAGCTCTGAGCTGTTAGTGAAGTGACAATATATTTTCTATAATGTCAACTGTCAGAGATTTTGCTTTTGCTTTGTTAGGTTTTCAAAAGTTGACTCAAAAATGTAACTACACAGCCACCAGATGGTAGTATATGCCAGTCAATAGTGAAGCAATGAGTCATAAATCCTAAGAATTGTTAAGAAATTAATATGCTTTTTCAAGCCTCCGTTCTATACCAGAAGCAACTGTTTATTAAAACTTCTGTTAACTAAAGAATCAGTCAAGTAGATAGTATTTATGTAATAAGTTTTTAAAACAAAAACTTCTCTTGAATAGCTTACTGACAAAAAAACCCCAACAAAAAAAAACCTCTTAAAAGCCTTACTAAATCTTATCTTTCCATTATATAATATATTCTAACTCTAGTCTTTTAGAAAGTCATTGATTTTAAGTACTAGAGTGTGCCCAGAAAATGTATCTATTGTAGAATTCTCACAGAGTTCGAGTACTCAGCGGCTTTGGACCACCTCAACCTCAAAGAGACTATATCACTTCTCTCAACTTTTGGCTAGAATAACTCAGATGTATGGTTTGCTTGTCCTCTTCTAGGTGGCTTGATTTGTCAGAGTAATAAATTGGTGCTTCCTTTCAGTTAAAATGAAAATCACACTTAAGAAATATTTGTCTGACAGTCATTAAATGAGATGGATTAAAGATACAAGAGATGGGCCAGAAGAGAATAACCATCTAGAAGTCTTGTAATTCCTAGTGTAAGGTGGGGAGAAAAAAAATTAAAATGAATGGAGCACTAGATAATGGTGCATTTTACAATTTACGCTATTAAATACTCATGACAACTCCATGAAGTAAGTATAAATGGTATGTCACAAGGGATCTCAATTCAGAGATATATAAGTCAAGAATTTTTCATCTTAATAATTTAAAGCAACATTGCTTTCTGAGTCACCAACCCACATGGACTGGGGATTCAGTGTGAGAAAGAACTTGACCTTATCAAATAAAGGTGACTTAATCCCTTCTGATAAGTCTTGGGGGCTCATTAGATATTTGTCATCATCTAGTTTAAAGTTTATCCTGTCCAAAGGTTTAAATCTTTGTACCTTAATTTAGGCTACAATGATTCAGGTATTAAAAGATTTTTAAATACCTGGGAGGGCTGGTGGTAGACTTCTGATTATAATTATAATGTAAAATTAATACATTGATTTTCTGATGCCAACTTTGTCAGGGAGACATATTCATTTCCCATCAGGTGCTTTAGGTGCATGGGAGAGTGAGTCTCCCTGTGTAGTTCTTAACATTGTGGATCTTAAAATTCTTCCCTTCAATCCCAGAGGTGGTCTCTGTGTTTCATTAAACACCTCTGTCCTCTGGTCTCTTGAGGGTACTTAATTGACTTCTCTCAACATCTGGACTATCTCCAGGTGCCTAATCTAGGCCAATAGGAAACCTAGGGGTCTTCCAACATTGGCTTCTCTCCATAGGAAGGTAGTCTTTGCCCTATTCTCTCTCTCAACTTCACTGTCTCTCTTCTGTTCCTTTTCCATCACAGGAGCATCAGGTCAGCCTGATGAACCTTCTGGCTCTATTGATCATCAAGCTTCAGTTCAACAACTTCCAGGTGAGTACTTTTCACTTGCAAACCCTTCCAATGCTGAGGCTTTATATGAGACTTCCTCGGGCGAGAACACTTTAAGCGAGCACAGTTCAAGTGAACATGGTTCAAGTGAGCATGCTATGGCCGAGCATACTTCTGAAGAACACCCAGCTGCAGGTGAACATGCTTCAGCTGAGCATGCTGCAGGTGAGCATGCTGCAGGTGAGCATGCTGCAGGTGAGCACACTTCAAGTGAACAGCCTTCAGGTGAGCACGCCTCGAGTGAACAGCCTGTGGCTGAGCACACTTTGGGTGAGCACGCCTCGAGCGAACAGCCTGTGGGTGAGCACGTCTCGAGTGACCAACCTTCGGGCGAGCATGTCTCGGGTGAACAGCCTTCGGGTGAGCATGCCGCAGGTGAACAGCTTTCGAGTGATACTGCCTCAAGTGAACAGCCTTCGGGTGAGCACATCTCAGGAGAACAACCTTCGGATGCACCACTTTCAAGCACATCTTTAGGTGAGCCACATTTGGATGGGTGCTAGTCCTTGACTTCAGGGGGGAGGTGGGGCACACATCAAGAAAAGTCAATTTTAAGAAAGGAGTGCAGAAGAAGAAAAGTGTTAGCACTCCTAAACAGCTCTTCCAAAGACTCTAGGTCTCTTCACAATAATACCACAAAACAAGATCCAGGTTTTGTGCAGCCTTTGAAGGTTAAACAATTTGGAGGATCTGCTTTAAGAAAAATAACACAAATACAAAATGTCAGTAGCCCCTCCAACTCCATTCTCCATAAATTATAACTACAAATACAAATGTCCATGGCTTCCCTAGAAGGGGCTCATGGAAGAGCACAGTTTTGAAGACTAATCTTCATTAGATTCATGCTAAACCTACCTCTTTTTTTTTTTTTTTTTTTGAGTTGGAGTCTCACTCTGTCACCCAGACTGGAGTGCAGTGGCCGCTCCTGGCCACCGCAGCCTCGACTCGCTGGGCTCCGGCGATCCTTCCGCCTCAGCCTTCCGAGTAGCTGGAATTACAAGCATGCGCTACCACGCCCGGCTGATTTTTTGATTTATTGTAGAGATGAGGTCTCGCTGCCCAGGCGGGTCTCGAACCCTCAGGCTCAGGCAATCCACTCACCTCAGCCTCCCAAAGGCAGGGGATTACAAGCTGAGCCACTGAGCCCGGCTTAAACCTACCTCTTAAGAAACTATGTTAGAATGCTATAACTTTGCAAATCCTGTAAAGAAATGTCTAGCACTACAGCTGATGGGGGCTTTTTTTGTTTGAAAAAAGAGTATAAAGCTTTTATCTGTTAGATCTAGAAATAAGTTCCCAGGACAACTGCTATTTTATTGTTTTTATTTAAAAGGCATTGTTCAGGCTGGGCTCGGTGGCTCAGCCTGTAATCCCGCGCCTTGGGAGGCTGAGATGAGTGAATTGCCTGAGCCCGTGGGTTCGAGACCTGCCTGGGCAACTTGGCGAGACCTCATCTCTACAATAAATCAAAACCTTAGCCGGGCGTGGTAGCGTGCACCTGTAGTTCCAGCTACTTGGAAGGCTGAGGCAGGAGGATCGCCAGAGCCCAGCAGGTCGAGGCCACGGTGGCCGGGAGCAGCCACTGCACTCCAGTCTGGGCGACAGAGTGAGACTCCAACTCAAAAAATAAAAGGCATTGCTCAGAGAAGAAAAACAAGATCCAACATTTAATGCCTCAAGTTATTGGGGGATTTTGTTTGTTTTTGAGTCAAAGTCTCACTCTATCACCCAAGCTGGGGTGCAGTGGCATGCTCATAGCCACCACAGCCTTGACCTGCTGGGCTCAAGTGATCCTTCTGCCTCAGTCTTCCAAGTAGCTGAAACCACAGGCAGCGCCACCACACCTGGCTAATTTTTAAAAATTTATTGTAGAGATGAGGTCTTGCCATGTTGCTCAGGCTGGTCTCGAACTCCCGAGTTCAGGCAATCCTCTCATCTCCACCTCCCAAAGTGCTGGGATTACAGGTTTGAGCCACCACACCTGGCGATGCCTCAAGTTATTACACATAAATACTTCATGTTTGATCCCATTGCATAAGGATTATTCTTCTAAGTCTTTAGATGAAAAAAGTGAAGCTAAGTAATATGCCCAATGTCATATGGCTAGAAAGCTTTAGATTCAAACTTAAGTCTGTGCATAGCCCACACTCTTTCTGCTTTATTATGCTTCCCCGAATGGGGGATTAGAAGTAGCAATAGTAAAAGAGCCAGTATAGAAGCATTTCAAGAAAAATACTGTTAGTGATTTTCAATAAGGTAATTTTGAACATGGAGAATGGTGCAGATTCTTTTTTTTTTTTGAGTTGGAGTCTCACTCTGTCGCCCAGAATGGAGTGCAGTGGCCGCTCCCGGCCACCGCAGCCTCGACCTGCTGGGCTCTGGCGATCCTTCCTCCTCAGCCTTCCGAGTAGCTGGAATTACAGGCATGTGCTACCACGCCCGGCTGATTTTTTGATTTATTGTAGAGATGAGGTCTCGCTGCCCAGGCGGGTCTCGAACCCGCGAGCTCAGACAATCCACTCACCTCAGCCTCCCAAAGGCGTGGGATTACAGGCTGAGCCATCAAGCCAGGCGGTGCAGATTCTTTACAGGGTTTGCAACATTACAGCATTCTAACATAGTTTATTAATCAGTCAAATATGATTCTGAGTGTGTGCACCTTGAGGATAAGAGTATGATGGAGAGTACAAAAAAGAGATAATCATATATTTTGTTCCTACTGCATCAAAAATGACAGAAAGGCATCTAATTTAAAATGTCCAGTAAGTCAATGGGGATATGGACTGGAGTAAAAGTATCAGAGAAATAAATATGAGACTCATCAACAATGAGGTTCATAGATGAAGCAGTAAGAATGAGAAATGTCCTCTGAAACGACTCTGTCAGACACAGGGCCCTCAGACCCCCCAAAAAACAAAAGAGTGATCAACTTCTGAAATGCAGCATGTCAGTGAATGGTATCCATACTTCATTTTTGCCCATGCTTCCCCAGGTGTGTGACTCAAGGTTGCAACCCTGGTTCATCATCATAATACTTATCTTAAATTTTCAGGTGCAATGTTAAATTGTCACACATGCGCTTATATGAATAATCAAGGACAATGTCTTCGTGGAGAGGGAATCTGCACCACTCAGAAGTCCCAGCAGTGCATGTTAAAGAAAATCTTTGAAGGTTTGTGGGGACTTCATGAGGTAATCTTTGGGAAGGTAATGAGTTTCATTGTGAATACAGTAAGTTTTAGACGTCCTTAGCATATCGGTATGGGGATGATGATTAGTCAGTCAGAAATGTGAGAATTCCATTTGGGAGAGTAGAGATAATTGAATCCAGAGAAGTAGATGAGCAGTGGAGAAGATCTAGTAAGGAGAAGAGAGTACCAAGAAAGAAGGTGTAGTCAACAGCATTATGTGCATGCAAAGAAGTCAAAAAGTCCTCAGAAAAGGCTATAGAATTTGGTCGGTCAACCTCTGTGACCGTTGAGAGATAAGTTTTAGCACAGTGGGATCATGATTCAGAGTGTCAGGAGCCAGGATATGAATGGAGACAAAGTTAAAATGAGCAGAAAAGCCAGATCTCTGGAAAGATTTGAAGGAAAGGAAGGATAATGGTAGGAGAATAGCATGGCCAAGAGAAGTATTTTTGAGTTTGAGGGAAATTAGCATGTTTGTAAACCAAAAAGGGAGTCAGAAGAAAGGAAAAGATTGATGATATGAGAGATGAGTAGACAACAGCTGGGGTCTAGATCCCAGGGAAAGCAAATAGAAGGGAAGGGGAGGCAGAATATACAAGTAGAGGTCTGCACCACCCCTGCATGGAGACATTGAGGATCATATAAATAAAGACTGAAGTTAGAGGAGGAAGCTTTCGACACACTACAGTTTGTCTCTGCTCCTTTCAGGTGGAAAACTTCAATTTATGGTTCAGGGATGTGAGAACATGTGCCCATCTATGAACCTCTTCTCCCATGGAACCAGGATGCAAATTATATGCTGTCGGAATCAATCTTTCTGCAACAAGATCTAGAAGGCGTGCCTTACTTTAGACAAGATGCTCAAATATCTTCTCTTTCCTCTCCTATTCATACCATTATCCATTCTTCTGTCTTCCCTGCTCCAATTCCATCTCTCAATATTCCTTTTACTTTTTCCAATAAATTCTTCATGACAAAAAACATAGGTTTCACATAGTCTTCTTTCCCCATCAGTCTAGTTGCAGAGTAAATCTGATCTTTCTTCCACCTCACACTCTAAAGTGTTTTGCAACCATTTCTTATTTATGAAACTGAAGGGGTCTTTCGGGGCAGGGACAACAAAAAGGAATGTAAAGTAGGTATTAATCTTTTATAGGGCTTAAACAATATTGCAAGTACTTCTTTCTGACACTGCCAACTTTCCATGCTGATATTCCTCCAACCCCATCCATTTATTGTGGTATACAAAACTCGACCTTCTTTGGCTCTTGAGTTTTCAGTCTTCAGTAGTCCACTATTGACACAATGATAACAATAAAATGATTCCTTATTTGCCATAATAGCAGCAATCCATAATGCTTAAATCATTTTTTCACACAAAGTGTTACTGGACTCAGCATAGAGGGACAAATGGAAATACAAAAGAGTTCCTCATGTTTTATTATGCTATGTTCCTCAAAGTGTTTTCAAATACGTGGTCTCATCTAATCATCAGAAAAGACCCCAAAGGGTGAATAGGAAAGATAGCATCATCCTTTATTTTACAAATAAGAAATATGACATAAAGATGTTGTATTTATTCACATTTCATGTTGTTCCAAATTTGCTGAGGTTACAAAGACAGAGAAAGCCAAGGTCAGATTCCAAAACCAAATCTGCATTATCTCAATCTGAGCTGTTTCTGCCACGCTGTGATATGAGCCAGAATGGTTCTTTGCAGAACAAAATCAACCTTTGCCTCTTACACAGCTTATCTCCTTTATTCCTCTGTTTCCACAAACCTTGTTTAAAGGCTCCTGAGTTCAGCTGGGTGATGTTAATGAGGTTGGCAAAGCAAAAACCTTTAATTTGATAAGGTTCAATTTGTCATATTTTTAAGTTTTAGGGATAGAGCTTTTGGCTTCATGCCTAAGAACACTTAGAACAGTATATCAAGAAGGTTAATTTTACTGTATGTAACATTTAAAAATTTAATATATATTCGTTATGGTCCCTTCTTCCAAAACATTATTGGTAACAGGCTCTTCACTGGCAATAATTGGTAGGCTGGAAGATAATGGAATATCTTCAATTTTCTGAGTAAAAATTATTTTACACATACACTCCAATCTCTAGATAATATAGCATTCACAAATAAAGACCTGGCCAGATCTGATGGCTCAAGCCTATAATGCCAGCACTTTGAGAGGCTGAAGTGGGAGGATTGCTTCAGGCCAGGAGTTCACAACCAGCCTGGGCAAAATAATGAGACCTCATCTCTCCAAAAAAAAATAAAAAAATTTACCAGGAATAGTGGCACGCACCTGTAGTCCCAGTTATTCAGCAGGCTGAGGCAGAAGGATTGCCTGAGCCTGGGAGGTTGAGGCTCCAGTGAACTGTGATTGTGCCACTACACTCCAGCCTGGGCAACAGAGTGAGACCCTGACTCAAAAAAAATTTTTTTTGAGAAAAATAAATAAAGGCCCCAAACCAGGAACTAAAATCCCAAATGAATTCTCAATTTGAGATATAGTTTACAGGAAGTTTACAAGAAGGGAAATGAAAGCCTGCCAAGATTATTGGCACTATTTTTTTCAGGAGAGTAGATAAATACTAGCTATAGATGTCGAAAAAATATAAGTTCAAAGATGCTGTTAAAACTTAAGGAGCCAGCCGGGCTCGGTGGCTCAGCCTGTAATCCCGTGCTTTGGGAGGCTGAGGTGAGTGGATTGCCTGAGCCCGCGGGTTTGAGACCCACCTGGGCAACTTGGCGAGACCTCATCTCTACAATAAAAATAAAAAAAGTAGTGGGCGTGGTAGTGCGGGCCTGTAGTTCCAGCTACTTGGAAGGCTGAGGCAGAAGGATTGCCGGAGCCCAGCAGGTCGAGGCTGCGGCGGCCACCGCACTCCAGTCTGGGCGACAGAGTGAGACTCCAACTCAAAAAACAAAAACAAAAACAAAACGTAAGGAGCTTAGCACAGTGGCACATGCCTGTAGTCCCAGCTACTCAGGAGGGTGAGGTGGGAGAATCACTTAACCCCAGAAGTTCAAGAACAGCCTGGGCAACATAGCGAGACCTGTCATAAAAAAATAAAAAATAATTTAAGAGTAGGGAAGTTCTGGTTTCCATTTTTGGTGCAATAGTTTGGTTAAACTAACGCTTCCACAGATAACAATTATAAACTCTGGAGGAAAAAAAAAAGGTCTGAAAGTTTCTTCAAAAGAGCTGAAGAAAAGAATTTCTAAAAAGAGAGATTTGCAAGTTTGTGTCTGAGAGTACTTCTCAATCTATGCATCACAGGGTGACAAAAAGCCATAGTCTTATTGGTGTGCAGTTTCACAGAACATAGATTAGAACTGACAGAGAAGTTGTAAAATTATGGGAAAATCCTGGAAAGAAGGAGACCACAAAGGAGATAATAAACTCTAACCAAATTATTGGCTAATCACTTGACTCCAGGAGGCTTGACAACAATAGCATCTGAACAGTGAAAAAACTGAGCAGAGATTTTAGCTTCTGTCTACACCAAAGGAGACAGAGTTGGGAGTTCAAATCCTCCTAGTTAACTACCTAGAGCCAAACTATAAAATATTAAAGAAGGTTTATTCTGAGCCAATATGAGTGACCATGGACTGGGGTATAGTCTCAAGAGGTCCTGAGAAAGTATGCCTGGAGTAACTGGATAGGTTTGGTTTTATATATTTTTAGAGAGACAGGAGTTACAAGCAAAGACATAAATTAATACATGAAAGGTATATATTAGTTCAGTCCTAAGAGATGGGATATCTTGAAGTAGTTGGGGGGGGAGATTACATGTCATAGGTGGATTAAAAGATGTTCTGACTGGCAATGGCATCAGTTGAAAGAATTAAGCTTTTTCTAAAGACTTGAGAAGTCAGTAGAAAGCAATAAGGTAAAGAGGTTGTGGAAACCAAGGCCCTTGTTATATGGATCAAGTCTTGTAGGTGGCAGCCCTTAGAGAATATGTGATACTATACTAGAGTAAGGTTGGAATCTGGTATCTTATTGCCACAAATTCTGTTTTGTCTGTTTTAATGTTAATATGGTCAGTTGTACCTGAACTCCAAAAGAGAGGCAGTATAATAAGATGTGTCTGACCACCCTACCCAACATGGCCTGGAATTTCATTTTTTAGGTTTCTCTGGGATCCCTTAAGCCAAGAAGAGATCCATCCAGTTAGGTGGGGGTTGGTGGGGGGGGGGCTGGGATTTTATTTTTTGGTTTGCAAGAGAAACATAGAGTCCAAAATCTCTACAGTTCATCATACATGTCTACTTGTAATAAAAAGTTAACACATAGAAAAAGTAGGGAACTGTGATCAATATCCAAGAGAAAAAAAAAGCAGTCTATAGATCTTGACCCCACTATTAACCAGATATTGGAATTAATGAACAAAGGCATAAGCAGCTACAGATATATGTTCAAGAACTTAAAGGAAAATAGTATCATATGAACAAACAAATAATCTTGACATAGATATATAGAGGCTATAAAAAAAACAACTGAATATTTTAGAACAGAGAAGTATAACAACTAAAAAAAAAAAATCCCTAGATGGTTTAATAGCATATTGAAGATCATGTAAGAGTAACTAAATTGAAGACAGATCAATAATAATTACTGAATCTGAGAAAAATAATTAAAGAAAATAAACAGACTCAATGACTTGCAAAATGATATCAAACATCAAAATATGTAAGTTATTGTACCCCAAAAGAGTAAGAGATAATGAGACAGAAAATGCATTTAAATAAATAAAACTAAAAATTTCCCAAACTGTGTGAAAAACATAGAGATCTAAGATGCTCAGTGAAGCTGGACATGGTGGCTCATGTCGGGGACCGACTGCAAAGGTCTGCCTTCTGACATGGTCAAGGAGACTGATGACCCCGGATGGCATGGCACGTCCAGGAAAGCGGCAGTTCTGCTTCTCCTGCTTTGCCTAGTCATGCTGCCAGTGGAAATCCTAGGGTTTGAGAAACTACAGCTTGCTAATCAACCACAGAAAATAGACTCCAGGGGGTGGCGGGGAATTTTATCTACTCACCCCGTGGTTATAGCACAGAGAGGAAAAATCATAGTCCATCCTGTAGTGACGTACCTAGATATCCCCATTAAATTACCAGACAAATCTTATACCCCCTTAAGGGAAACCCCCAACATTATACTAAGAAACTGGGGCTGGTATTATAGGGGCCCTGGAGGTCGGCCTGCCAATGCACGAGCAGGAACCCACTTGCCCTGCCAAGGAATTATAAATGAAAACTATAAATATCATGTGTTCCTTAAAGGCAAACTGGAACCATTTGGTCTTGATTGGAGACAAGTCAGAGAGATATGGGGCTGTAGATGGAGGCCTACTAATTGTAGATTGTTGTGCAGTTTGTACCGGCAGGACCCCGAGAAATGTCAGTGTTCCAAAGATTGGTTTCTCTATGATTAATTACACAAATAAAAGTTTAGTCCATTGTGGCAGAAAATATTTGCGAAAGTATACTTAGCTATAGTTAAATATCTAACAGGTTGACCTTTGCTGTTATGTGATTTCTAGGAAAAGTTTAGACATTAGTTTTAATAGAAGGTTTATGTTTAATTTTGAAAGATCATGGGTATTTAAGTATAGTGTAATGGCATTTCTGTGTTATGAGTGTATTTAACTTTAAAGGAATAATCGCATAAGTTTTTTGCTTCATAGCTTTAAGAAAAATGATTGTATCTAATTGTTAAGGTATGAGAAGAGTACGTAAAAGGTTTCACATGATTGTCCACCTAACCATAAAAATATGAGAAGAATACTCGGAAGGTTGCACATAACTATCATCAATGTTCTAAGAAACCTGTTTTGGGAAATTTGAATGACTTCAAGAAAGATTTTTCATGTATGTTACCTAAAAAGTTATGTAACAAAAAGGTACATATACTAAAGGCTTGCTGTCAATAAATGAGCAGTCCCACATAAGCATCAGGTCTGTGTCCATTCATTCGCCAATGCCGCTCATCCTTCGGGAAACCCTGAACCTGCTGGAGCTGGACTCCGGCAGGCTCACACCTGTAATCCCAGCACTTTGGGAGGCCAAGACGAGAGGACTGCCTGAGCCCAGGAGTTTAAGACCAGCCTGGGCAACATGGCAAGACCTCATCTCTACAATAAATCAAAAAGTTAGACGGGCTTGGTAGTGTGTGCCTGTAGTTCCAGCTACTTAGAGGACTAAGGCAGAAGGATCACCTGAACCCAGGAAGTCAAAGATGCAATAGCCATTGCACTACAGCCTGGGTGACAGAATAAGATGCTGACTCAAACAAATAAACAAAAAAATAAGATGTTCAGGAAATCAAAGGCAGAATAAATACAAAGAAAAACACCTGGCAGCACACTAGGCAAATTATTAAAATTCAAAGATAAATAAAAAAATTCAAAACTGATCCAAAGAAAAAAACCACTTTACATATAGGGAAACACATCCAAATGCTAACTAACTTCTCATCAGAACCAATGGAGTAGAAAACAAGAGAATACCTTTAAAGTACCACCACCACCAACAAAAAACTATCAGTCAGAATGTTATCTCTGAGACAATTACCCTTCAAAAATGAAGGGCGTGGTAGCGCAAGCCTGTAATTCCAGCTACTTGGAAGGCTGAGGCAGAAGGATCGCCGGAGCCCAGCAGGTCGAGGCTGCAGTGGCTGGGAGCGGCCACTGCTCTCCAGTCTGGGTGACAGAGTGAGACTCCAAATCAAAAAAAAAAAAAAATGAAGGTAACAAAGATTTTTGTTTTTTGAGTTGGAGTCTCACTCAGGCTAGAGGGCAGTGGCACGCTCCTGACCACCGGAGCCTTGACCTGCTGGGCTCTGGCGATCCTTCCGCCTCAGCATTCCAAGTAGCCGAAACTACAGGTGCACGCTACCACGCATGGCTAATTTTGATTTATTGTAGAGATGAGGTCTGGCCAAGTTGGCCGGTGGGTCTCGAACTCACAGGCTCAGCAATCCTTTCGCCTTGGCCTCCCGAAGTGCTAGGATTACAGGCTAAGCCACTGAGTCCTGCCTACAAAGACATTTTCGTATAAACAAAAATTAACAGAATTCACAATCAACAGACCTGCACAACAAGAAAAGCCTAACGGAATTTCTTCAGGCAAAAGAGAAAAGACACTAGATAGAAACTCCAACCTACAGAAAGAAACTAACAGCACCAGACATGGTAAAGATGTCGATAAATGTTAGACATATATACAATTTTTCTTAAAAGCCATACCTGCTTCAAGCAAAAATAATTTTTAATATAAGTAGACACACAGGACAATAAAAGCACAAAGGATGAGGAGGTAAATGGACCTATACTTCTAAAAGCCTCTTTTTATTTATTTACTTATTTTTTTGAGTCAAGGTCTCACTCTGTTGCCCAAGCTGGAATGCACTGACATGATCATGGCTCACTTGACCTCCTGGGCTCAAGCAACCCTTCTGCCTCAGCCTGCCAAGTAACTGAGACTACAGGTACGTACGACTATGCCCAGTTAATTTTTTTTGTTGTTCTTGGGGGGAGATAAACTCTCACTACATTGCCTAAGCTAGTCTCAAACTCCTAATCTCAAGCAATCCTCTCGTCTAGGCCTTCCAAAGTGATGGGACTGATAGAGTAGGCAGGTTAGACTAGGAAAATTTTAGGGCTATAGAGATGCTCCAAGCTCATTAATACCTTGCAGCAGCTAGTGCAGAACCACACATGCAAGCAAGTAACCTAGCTATAGGAAACTTCATACCTACCTATCTGTTACTCTTAACAGATA
Source organism: Carlito syrichta (assembly GCF_000164805.1). Taxonomy (NCBI): domain Eukaryota; kingdom Metazoa; phylum Chordata; class Mammalia; order Primates; family Tarsiidae; genus Carlito; species Carlito syrichta. The sequence goes on from NW_007258421.1 coordinate 145,599, forward strand.
ATACCTATACCACTGTAGTCTGGTTGTAGTCCATCTATACAGGATGCTTGTTGCCAGAGCTGACAACCAAGGCAGGAACTAGCTTAGAGACCTCGGAGGATGTATATCAATAGCCAAGGTTGATCTAGATAACCGTTAACCTTCATTGTAATAATATTAACATAAAACTACCCTGGGGAGCCTCCTACTCCCATGATATACCATGACAGTACTGGTATGACCCTATAAGGCCTGAAACTCCCCTGCCCAATGTGAGGGAAAAGTAACAAAGACCCAGCTCTAAAGCCATCCATTTCTAGGAAAGCCTATTCCTCAGTACCCCTAAGAATAAAAGTTATAGCTCAACAATAATTGGGGGCAGAAACTTTCTTTAAAATTAAGCAGGTGCCATGGCTTGCCTGTAGTCCCAGCTACTTGGGAGGCTGAGGTGGGAGGATTCCTTGAGCCCAGGTACCTGGTTGAGATAGCAAAACTCTGCCTAAAAAATAAAAAAAAAAAAAAGTTTTTTTGGTTCACAAGCATGATGATTGGGTATTCACATGCAAATGTGAGATGTGCCACATTCAAACCTTGTTACATCAGCACATAACTCATCTGACAATGAAAAAAAGAAAAAAAAGTAAATTTTGACATCAAAAATTCTCAATGTGAGGGGAAAAGGGAGTTAATGCATACAGGTTTTTTGGGAAGAGGAGGTTGTTTCTTTTTTCTTCTTTGTTTTAATGACCAAAGTTAAGTTGATATCAGTTTTAAATAACTTATTATACTGCAGGATGTTTCTTTTCTTTTTTTTTTTTTTGAGTTGGAGTCTCACTCTGTCACCCAGACTGGAGTGCAGTGGCCGCTCCCGGCCACCGCAGCCTCGACCTGCTAGACTCCAGCGATCCTTCTGCCTCAGCCTTCCAAGTAGCTGGAACTACAGGCGTGCACTACCACACTTGGCTAATTTTTTCGATTCATTGTAGAGATGAGGTCTCACCAAGTTGCCCAGGTGGGTCTTGAACTCGTGGGCTAAGGCAATCCACTCACTTCAGCCTCCCAAGGTGTGGGATTACAGGCTGAGCCACCGAGCCCAGCGAGGATGTTTCTTATAAGTTGCATGATAACTACAAAATGAAAATTTACAATAGATGCACTAAAAATAAAAAACAACAAATTAAAACATACCACAAGAAAAATCACGTAACAATGAAGAAAGACAGAAAAGAAGAAAGAAAGGTGTCACAAAACAGCTGGAACAAGTAAAAAAGTAGAAGTAGTCAGGCCTTACCTATCAATAATAACAATGAAAGTAAAATGCACTAAATTCTCTAATTAAAAGACAGATTGGTTGAATGGATAAAAAGAAATCAAGACTCAACCACATGCTGCTTGCAAAAAATACTTTACTTATAAAGACACATATAAACTAAAAGTGAATGAATGAAAAAAAAGTATTCCATGCAAACAGAAACAAAAAAAGAGCAGGAGTATCCATAGTTATACCAGATAAAGTATGCTATAAAGTAAAAAATTAAAAAAACACACACAAAAAAAAAAGACAAAGAAAGCCATTGTATGATGATGAAGAGGTCAATACAGCAAGAAGATACAATAGTAAATATACAGTATATGCACCCAACACCACAGAACCAAAAAGTATAAAACAAACATTACTAGATCTACAGGGAGAAACAGACTGTAGTACAATATTAGTGGACTTCAACATCACACTTTTGGCAATGGACAGAACACACAGGCAGAAAATCAATCAAGGGACATCAGAGTTCAACTGGACTCTAGACTAAATGGACCTTCCAGACATTTACAGAACATTTAATCTAACTAATGTAGAATGTACATTTCTCTCATCAATACATGAAAGGTTCTTCAGGATAGGTCATATGATACACCAACAATTTGTCTCAACAAATTTAAAAAAGTTCAAAGTCATACCAAGTACCTTTTCTGACAACATTGAAATAAAATTAAAAATCAATTAGAATAGAAACATTGGAAAATATACAAATACATAAAAATTAAACATGTTCTTGAACCCAGTTCAAATAAAAATTGAAACACAATATAACAAAACCTACGGGATATAACAACTTTAGTACTAAGAGGGACATTTATATCAATAAATGCCTACATTTAAAAAAAAAAGAAAGGCTAGACACGATGGCTCACACTTATCCCAGCACCTTGGGGCCAGGGGTTTGAGACCAGCCTAGGCAACAAAGTAAGACTTTGTCTCTATATACATACGTACAGACATACATAAAGACTTTAAATAAACAACTTAACAATGCACCTCAAGAAACTAAAAAAGTACCAGGGCAGATGCTCACAACTATAATTCCAGAACTTTGGGAGGCCAAGGCAAAATGATTGCTTGAGCCAAGAGTTCAAGACTAGCCTAGGCAGTATGGTGAGACCTTGCCTCTACAAAAATCAAAAAATTAGCTAGGATGGTGCATGAGTTTGTAGTCCCAGCTACTCAGGAGGCTGAGGTGGGAGGACTACCTGGGCCCAGAAGGTTGAGGCTGCAGTGACCCATTATCATGCCATGGCCCTCCAACCTGGGTGACGGAGACCCTGACCAAAAAAACAACAAAAAAACCTAAAAAAGAAACACCAAACCAAATCCAAAATTAATTAAAATAATAATAACAATAAAAATAAATATCAGTGCTGAAATAAAGTTGAGACTAAAAAAATAGATTAACAAAACAAAACAAAATTTAGTTAGTTAGTTAGCTAGTTGTTTTTTGTTTTTTTGGGTTTTTTTGAGTTAGAGTCTCACTCCGTCGCCCAGGTTGGAATGCAGTGGCATGCTCACCGCCACCCCGGTGACAACCTGCTAGGCTCCAGTGATCCTTCTGCCTCAGCCTTCCAGGTAGCCAGAATTACAGGCACGCACTACCGTGCCTGGCTAATTTCTGATTTATTGTAGAGACAAATTCTCATCAAGTTGCCCGGGCTGATCTCAAACTCCCAGGGCTCAGGCAATCCACTCAACTCAGACTCCCAAAGTGCTGGGATTATAGGCTCAGCTACCGAGCCTGGCCAAATTTATTTTTTGAGAAGATAAAATTGACAAACCTTTAGCTAGACTAAGGAAAAAAGAAGAGAAGACCAAAGTAGATAAAATCAGATGAAAAAGGAAAAATTATAACTGATATCACAGAAAGGCAAAGGTTCATCAGGGACATTATGAACAACTATATGCCAAAAAATTGAAAAACCTATAAGAAATGAATAAATTCCTGGATACATACAACCTACCAAGATTGTACCATGAATAAACAGAAAATCAAAACAGACCAATAACGAGTAATGAAATCAAAACAGTATTAAAAAATCTCTCATCAAAGAAAAGCTCAGGATCAGGCACAGTGACTCATGCCTATAATTCAAGCACTTTCTTAGACTGAGGCAAGAAGATTGCTTGAGTTCAGGAGTTCAAGACCAGCCTGGGCAACAAAGAAAGACCCTGTACCTACAAGAAAATTTTTTTTTAAATTAGTTGGGCAGGGTGGCATACACCTGTGATCCCCTAACCAGGAGACTGAGGTTGGAGGGTTGCTTGAGCCTAGGAGGCTGAGACTGCAGTAACCCATGATTGTGCCACTGCATAATAGCCTGGACAACAGAGCAAGACCTTAGCTACAAAAGAAAAGAAAAGAAAAACTTTGTACCTGATGGACTCACTGTTGAATTCTATCAAACATTTAAAGAACTAATATCAGTTCACTCAAACTATTCCAAAAAGTAAAAAGGAAGGAATACCATCAAACTCATCTTACCAGGCTAGAAGTTCCCAAATACCAAAACCAAGTAAAGACACAAGATTGACAGAAAACTAAAGACCAATATCCCTGATAAACATAGAAGCAAAAATTCTTAACAAAATACTATCAAACAGAATTCAACAACACATTAAAAAGATAACTCACAGCTGGGCTTGGTGGCTCAGCCTGTAATCCCGTGCCTTTGGGAGGCTGAGGTGAGTGGATTGCCTGAGCCCACAGGTTTGAGACCCACCTGGGCAACTTGGTGAGACCTCATCTCTACAAAGAATCAAAAAATCAGCCGGGCATGGTAGCGCACACCTGTAGTTCCAGCTACTTGGAAGGCTGAGGTGGAAGGATAGCCGGAGCCCAGCAGGTCAAGGCTGTGGTGGCCGGGAGTGGCCACTGCACTCCAGTCTGGGTGGCAGAGTGAGACTCCAACTCAAAAAATAAAAATAAAAAAAATAAAAATAAGATAACTCACCATCATAGAGTAAAATTCATTCCAGGATGCAAGGATGGTTCTGTGGAAGGGGGCTTAAAAAGACATCTCCAATGTCAAAAATTAGATTAAGCATAAACTCAGCCTTTGCACAGTTAAACATGTACTCAGCCTTTGCACAGTTAAAAAGTTCCCTTCCTGGAAACTGGTAACAGCTCCTGCTGGCTAGGTTAAACTGTTTAACAGCTTTTTTTTTTTTCTTCTGTGAACCCTGCTAGCATTGCTTGAAAGGTACCTAGGCCTCCAGGATGTTGTAGTTTGACCCACTTGGAAAGTCCCAATGTGGTTTTCCCCCATTTAAGCAACCCCCTATAGCTAATGGACACCCCTTGCTATGGGACTGCTATGTCCAGCAGGCAAGTGGCCGCTGGCCCGGCTCTTGGCTAATAAAAACCACTCCTTTTTATAACTTGTACTTTTGGTGTTGATGTCTGTGAATTAAGCACTTGGTCCCTATTTCATTTGGGGGCTCACCCGGGAGATCCAAGAGCTTAATCCCCAGCCCCAATCACCAGCTGACCTTATGGGTCTACATATCCATGAACCTCAGTGTTCATCGAGCCTGGTGAGTCTGTGGACTCGCAAATGACTGATTGTCATCTCTGGCAGACTCACAACGTCCCCAGAGCCCTCTGAGAGGTGAGTCAAGTTCCTGTTTTATTTGTGCACACTGCTGGTTGGACCCGCAGGAAACTTAGATGCAGCGTTAATTCCTGGGTCCGAGGTCCCAGTGAGACGTCACTGGGTCCTCCGGTATTACCCTCAGGCAGTTAGATCTGTCTGTTCAGTTTGTGTTATTGTCTTTATTTGTTCAGTGTTAGTCACTGTTGTGTCTGTCATTGGTATCAACGTTATGGGGTAGCAGTGCTCTAAGCCTCTGCAACTCGTTTTGTGCCACTTCAAGCATTTCCAAGGAGCAGTACAGCAGTCAGATTATCAGGTAAGCCAAGGAAACCAACCACCTTTTGTTCTCTCAAATGGCCCACTTTTCCTAATTGCAGCTGGCTGACAGAGGGGACCTTCAACCCTGCCATAGTGGGGAAGGTCCAACAGTTCATCTATCGACGCCACCCAGACCAGATCCCATACATCACTGCCTGGTATCTCCTGGTAATGCAGCAGCCATCATGGATAAAGAAAGCCAAAAAGAGAGCTAATTCTTCTCATGTTTTAGCCCTACAGGAAACTCCAAAAGCCAAACCTCTAGTCCTCCAGAGCCCACCAAAGGATGATGAAATTCCCCCACCCTACTCTACATCTGAGCAGGAGCAGGGGGCCCACAAGGTTCTCAGCCCGTCACTCACCAGGAGTGGGTCCTCGTATCAGCCCCTCTATCCCCCTCTTCCCCATGCATCTCTTGAGGGCCCAACCACCCCCAATAAACTGACTAGCCCCAACTCATCTTCGGGAACCTCAGAACCACAAACTCCCACAGTCCTCCCCCAGAGACAGGCCCTGGGACTAGACATGGGAGGTTTGGGAGGTGAGCCCATTATGGTTTATGTCCCTTTCTCTACTAGTGATCTTTACAATTGGAAACAATAAAATATTGCATTCTCCAGAAAACCTCAGAGCCTCATAGGCCTTCTAGAAATATGTTCTTTACCCACCTGCCCACTTGGGATGAATGTCAACAGCTCCTCCAAACCCTTTTTACTACAGAGGAAAGAGAACGAATCCATCAGGAGGCAAGGAAATTGGTCCTGGAACCGGATGGCAGACCAGCAGAGCAGGACCGTGTGGACGGTGTTGTCCCTGCTGAGAGGCCTAATTGGAACATGAACAGCGATCACAGTAGGGAGTGTCTCACCACCTATCACTGAACTCTAATGGGGGGTCTCCGGGCCACCGCCAAGTGGCCCATAAATTTGTCTAAGGTGCTGGGCTCGGTGGCTCAGCCTGTAATCCCATGCCTTTGGGAGGCTGAGGTGAGTGGATTGCCTGAGCCTGTGGGTTCGAGACCCACCTGGGCAGCGAGACCTCATCTCTACAATAAATCAAAAAATTAGCTGGGTGTGGTAGCACACGCCTGTAGTTCCAGCTACTTGGAAGGCTGAGGTAGAAGGATCGCCAGAGCCCAGCAGGTCGAGGCTGCGGTGACCGGGAGCGGCCACTGCACTCCAGTCTGGGCGACAGAGTGAGACTCCAACTCAAAACAAACAAAAATTTGTCTAAGGTAAGTGAGGTAACTCGGGGCTCACAGGAATCGCCCATGGCTTTTCTGGAATGCCTTATAAAAGCCTATTGGATATATATTCCCATAGATCCAGAGACTCCAGAAAATCAGAGGACTTTAGTTATAGCCTTTGTCTCCCAGTTGGCCCCTGATATAAGAAAGAAATTACAGAAAATTAAAGGACTTGAAGGGAAAAGTTTATCAGAATTAACTGAGGTAGCCCAGAAGGTCTAGCAGGGACTCACTTGAAGACCAACAAACCAAAAAGATGGCCAAAGTTGTAGCAGCAGCTTCACAAGAAGTTAAACTCAAGCAGCCAACAGGGAAAAGAGGAACCAAGGATTTAAAAACTCTCCCACGCTGTTCGATGAAGCTCTCCACCAAGATCTCCAAGCTTTCAGGCAAAGCACCCTGAAGTGACTCTGCTACAGTATGTAGATGATCTGTTAATCGCAGCCACATCAGAAGGTGAGTGCCTGCATGCCACCAGGCACCTGCTTAAAGAACTTCAGACTCTGGGGTATAGGGTGTCAGAAAAAAAGATTCAGCTCTGTGTGACTGTAGCCACATACCTTGGGTATAACCTCGAGGGATGTAAAAAAAAAAAAAAAATGCCTGACTGCCCAGCATATTTAGGCTATAGCAGGCATCCCAGCTCCAGGAAGCAAAAGGCAGGTCCAGGAATTCTTGGGAGCCGTAGGATACTGCTGACTATGGATCCCTAAGTTTGTTGAACTCGCAAAACCCCTCTACGAAATAAACAAGGAACCAGAGGCTAATTTTAAATGGACACCAGAGGGGGACAAAGATTTCCAATCCTTTAAAAATGCCCTGGTCTCAGCTCTGGCCCTGGCCTTGCCGGATATTAAAAAACCTCTCCACCTTTATGTGGATGAAAGATGAGGCATCGCCCAGGGGGTCCTAACCCAAAAGCTCGGCCCATGGAACAGGCCGGTCACCTACCTGTCAAAAAATTGGACCCAGTAGCCTCGGGCTGGCCACTCTGCCTGCAGGTTATAGCAGCCATTGCCGTGTTAGTAAAAGATTCAGACAAACTAACATTAGGGCAAAATCCGACTGTCACAGCCACACATGCAGTGGAGTCTTTACTCAGAGGAGCCCCTGACAAATGAATGTCGAACACCCAAATAACTCATTATCAAGCACTGCTTTTAGATCAACACAGCATCATGTTCCAGCATATCCTCAGCTTGAACCCTGCAACTTTACTACCGGAAAAAAGTCCCACGGGGTCACCACATTGTTGTTATGAAACAACTGAGTTCCAGAAGCTGCGCTGGGACCTAACCAATGTCCTGAGGACAAACCCCAAACTAACGCTTCGCTTGGATGGCAGCAGTTTCATCCAGAATGGGGTAAGCTATGCAGGGGCAGTGGTGGTCACTCTACAGGGAACTATTTGGGCTGAGCCTCTTCCACAGAGAACATCGCCCAAAAAAGCAGAACTGGTTGCCCTAACCGAGACCCTAAAAGCAGGTGAAGTAAAAGTTGTCGACATCTACACTGACAGCAGGTACACGTTTGCAACTGCACATGTTCATGGGACAATTTACAGGGAGCGAGGATTGCTCACCGCAGAGGGGAAAGCTATACAAAATAAAATGGAGGTTTTAGACCTCCTGGCAGCACTATGGGCCACCAAACAGGTGGCCATCATCCATTGCCCAGGCCACCAAAAAGGAAACTCAAAACAGGCAATAAAAAATAGAAAAGAAGATCAAGCAGCCAGAGAAACTGCTTACCGCAGAACCATCTGCCTGCTGGCGCTGCCTCCTCCAGTTCTATGTGAGCCCCCCCAAAACACAGAAGAGGACCTCCTCACTGCACAAAACTTGCAGACAACCTCAAACCCAGATGGATGGCTTCAACTTCAGGACAGCAGAACCTTCCTCCCTTGAGTCCTGGGACAACAAATCCTAAGGCAGCTCCACAAATGTACTCATTTGGAAAGGACAAAACTAACTGAACTTGTGAAAAAAAAATCCTATCTCCCTTATCTGGACCAGCTCGCCCAGGAGCTCATTCAAGGCTGTGTGTCATGCCAGCAGACTAATAATGCTAAGGTCAGTGTATCCACCCAAGGGGTTCGAGATAGGGGACTAACCCCTGGGAGACATTGGGAAATAGACTACAAAAGTCAAACCTGGGCAATATGGATATAAATACCTATTGGTCTTGGTAGACACCTTCTCAGGATGGGTCGAGGCATTTCCTACAAAAACTGAAACTGCTTCTGTTACAGTAAAAAACTCTTAAATGACATCATACCAAGATATGGTCTACCTATCTCAATAGGCTCAGATAATGGCCCAGCATTTATTTCTAAACTTACTGAAGGTATTGCAAAAACCTTGGGGATAAATTGGAAGTTACATTTTACTTATATCCCCAGAGCTCAGGACAGGTAGAAAGAATAAATTGGACACTTAAAGAGACCTTAACCAAATTAACCCTGGAAACCGGCGAAAGTTGGATTAACACTCCTTCCCTATGCCCTCTTAAGGGCCAGGTGTACCCCCTACATCAAGGGTCTGACACCCTTCAAAATTCTGTTTGGATGGCCCCCGCCGTTACTTCCAAAAATTGGACTGGAAAAAGCACTAGAACTGTCTAACCATAATTTGCTTCAGTCACGCAGGCTCTTCAAAGAGTTCAGCAAGCTGTCACTGAGACTGTGCAGGCAGCCTTCTAGAAACCGGTTCCAGAGCATCCATACCCGTTCCAGCCTGGTGACCAGGTATGGATAAAATAGCACAAAGCTGAGGCTCTCACCCCAAGGTGAGAAGGGCCCCACATAGTAATCCTTACTACTCTTATGGCCATCAAAGTCAGCAGTGTCCGCCCCTGGATTCATCATTCACAAGTAAAGGCAGCCACCACTGTGCCCCCGGAAACACAGAAAGTCGTCAAACCAGCTACTGGAGAAGATCCTCTAAAGATAAGACTTTTGTGGGGCCGGTATCTTAATCATATTCCTTGCATACTTTCCCCAGCTTGAGGCCTATTGGCCTAACCCACATAATCCCTATACTCCAGGAAACTATTCCTGGGAACTGAGAAATACCATCACTGGGACCATAATTGTCACCTACAGAGAAAGCGGGCAGCCTGTCTTTAATTTTAACCTTTGTAAATTATGGCCAGGTCTAACTCTCGGGGGCACACACACTGACAAATGTGACACCCTAGCTTATAAAAAAACCCCTTAAATCTGTTGGTTTTTATACTTGCCCGACATCAGGACCAGCCCGTTGCCACAAAGCAGGACAATACCACTGTGCTGCATGGGGGTGTGAAACTATTGCTCCTTGGAAAAACCGAGACCCCTACATAAGCCTACGTAGAAAAAAAGCCTGCTTCTCAATTCAGCCAAATACAAACATGCAACCCACTTAGACTCACTATAATACTTTGGGATGCCCTGAGCATCCACAGGTATGGGAAACAGGTAAAACTTGGGGTCTCAGAATGTATGCTAAAGGACCCGCTCCTGGCATGCTGTTACTATTCAAAGGCAGGCCATCCCCCACATCCTAAATCCTATGGTTCCCAACAGCAACTTGATTCTCCAAAAACCTGAACCTTCTGAATGCCTCCCAACCCAACCACCCCAGGTGTCTGGTTCTACCTACCCTACAATTTCAGGGGCAGGTCCCACTCCCCTACCCACCGCATTAGCGCCCGGAAATGAAAATCATTTCATTTCAAACCGCTGTTTACCGGTTTGCAAATGCCACTCGTCCTGAAGTAATGAGAGATTGCTGACTATGCCTAGACCCTCAACCCCCTTATTACATAAAAATTGCAGTGAACTCCTCAATAAGCAATACTAAGCCGGGCTCGGTGGCTCAGCCTGTAATCCCACACCTTGGGAGGCTAAGGTGAGTGTATTGCCTGAGCCCGCGGGTTCAAGACACACCTGGGCAACTTGGCGAGACCTCATCTCTACAATAAATCAAAAAATTAGCTGGGCATGCTAGCATGCACCTGTAGTTCCAGCTACTTGGAAGGCTGAGGTGGGAGGATCGCCAGAAGCCAGCAGGTCAAGGCTGCGGTGGCCGGGAGCATGCCACTGCACTCCAGTCTAGGTGACAGAGTGAGACTCCAACTCAAAAAAAAAAAATAGGCAACACTAAAAAGCAGGTACGTGTTCTTAACCGCGCTACAGCTCAGTCCTTAGGATTATGTCCCTGGGGACAGAACTCGGCCCTTACTCTGGGAGATCTTCAAGGACGTGGAACTTGCGTTTTTTCTCCCTCTTATAATAGAAGTAATTCTCCCTACCAAATGTCATGTGATACCACCTCTGTAATAAGTATCCCCAATCCAAAAACCTCTAAAGACCTCCACATGGCTGTTGCACCCCCCACGACCTGGCTTGCTTGTATGCAAGGTATAACACCTTGAAGTATTGCTTTAGAATACTTCAAGGACACCACAGAAATCTGTGTCTTAGTGCATATACTACCCCAGGTATATATCTATGAAGGAATGGAGGGACGAGAACACCTTGGAATCTCAGGCCTTGGGCAATCCAAGCGGGCCCCCATATTAGTGCCCCTCCTCATTAGCCTAGGAATTGCAGGGTCCACAGCAATAAGTACAGCTTCTCTGGTTCTTGGGGACCAAAACCTCAAAGAGTTAAGTAAACATGTTGATAAGGACCTAGGACTCCTAGAGTCAAGCATATCCCGCCTAGAACAGCAAGTCAGTTCCTTAGCTAAAGTTGTGCTCCAAAACAGGAGGGGACTTGATCTCCTCTTCATGAAGCAGGGAGGGCTATGCATGGCCTTGAGAAAAACGTGCTGTTTCTATGCAAACCAATCTGGGGTCATCCGAGACACTCTTGCCCTGGTAAGAGACAATCTAAAACAGAGAACTGCAAAGACAAGCCTCGGGAAATTGGTATCAGTCTCTCTTCTCTTGGTACCCCTGGCTCACAACCCTGATCTCGGCAGTGGCGGGGCCTCTCTTCCTGCTCCTAATAGGTATAACAGTAGGACCTTGCATAGTTAAAAGCCTCCTTAGTCACATTAAAAATAATGTGTCATCAGTAAAATTAATAATCCTCAGAACTCAATATAATCCCCTGTATGAAAAGTCAATGATTTGACTCCAGGAACAACTGAAAAGGGGGAATGTGGAAGGGGGCTTAAAAAGACACCTACAATGTCAAAAATTAGGCTAAGCATAAACTCAGCCTTTGCACAGTTAAAAAGTTCCCTTCCTGGAAACTGGCAATAGTACCTGCTGGCTAGGTTCAACTGTTTAACAGCTTTTTTCCCCCCGCTTTTGTGAACCCTGCTGGCATTGCTTGAAAGGTACCTAGGCCTCCAGAATGTTGCAGTTTGGCCCACTTGGAAAGTCCCAATGTGGTTTTCCCCCATTTAAGCAAGCCCCTATAGCTAATGGACACCCCTTGCTGTGGGACTGTTATGTCCAGCAGGCAAGGGGCCACCGGCCCGGCTCTTGGCTAATAAAAACCTCTCCTTTTTATAACTTGTACTTTTGGTGTTGGTATCTGTGAATTAAGCACTCGGTCCCTATTTCAGTTCACCATATGCAAATCAATAACCATGATAAACCGGGCTCATCGGTGGCTCAGCCTGTAATCCCGCACCTTTGGGAGGCTGAGG
>NW_007258421.1:157726-171053 GCF_000164805.1 Carlito syrichta
CCAGCTACTTGGAAGGCTGAGGTGGAAGGATCACTTGAGCCCAGCAGGTTGAGGCTGTGGTGGCCATGAGCATGCCACTGCACTCCAGCCTGGGCCACAGACTGAGAATCTGACTAAAAAAAAAAAAAGAAGAGCCTAACAGAATTCTTACTCCACAGCTGAGTAGTGTACAGCCTTAGTTTTCCTTTCCAAAAAATGGATATAGTCACATAATCCAACTCAAAGGGATGCTGCTGTAAGGACTAAATGACATAATGCATTCAAAGTGCTGAAAATGGCCGGGTGTAGTGGCTCATACCTGTAATCCCAGGATTTTGAGAGGCCAAGGCAGGAGGATTGCTTGAGCCCAGGAGTTCAAGACTAGCCTGGAAGACATAGCGAGACCTCATCTCTACAAAATTAAAAATTAGCTAGGCATGATTGGCATGCGTCTTTAGTCCCAGCTACCTGGGAGGCTGAGGCAGGAGGACTGCCTGAGCTCAGGATGTTGAGGCTGCAATGAACTGTGATTGTGCCACTGCACTCCAGCCTGGGTGACAGAGTGAGGCCCTGACCCAAAAAGAAAAAAAAAGTGCTGAAAAGACGCCAGATACTATGTAACAGTAACAAGATATGATGTAGCCGTTATAGAATGGCTTTTAAGAGTTTTCAGGCGCTGGGTGCAGTGGCTCATGCCTGCAATCCCAGCACTTTGGGAGGTGGAGATGAGAAGTTTGCCAGAGCTCAGGGGTTCAAGACCAGCCTGAGCAGCATGACGAGACCTCATCTCTACAATAAATCAAAAAATTAGCCAGGTGTGGTGACACACGTCTGTGGTTCCAGCTACTTTGAAGGCTGAGGCCGAAGGATTGCCTGAGCCCAGCAGGCCGAGGCTGGGATGCCATGAGTGTGCCATTGCACTCCAGTCTGGGTGACAGAGTGAGACTCAGACTCAAAAAAGAAAAGAGCTGGCCGGGCTCGGTGGCTCAGCCTGTAATCCCGCGCCTTTGGGAGGCTGAGGTGAGTGGATTGCCTGAGCCCACGGATTCAAGACCCGCCTGGGCAGAAAGACCTCATCTCTATAATAAATCAAAAAATCAGGTGGGCATGGTAGCACATGCCTGTAATTCTGGCTACTCAGAAGGCTGAGGCGGAAGGATCGCCGGAGCCCAGCAAGTCGAGGCTGCAGTGGCCGGGAGTGGTCACTGCACTTCAGTCTGGGTGACAGAGTGAGACTCCAACTCAAAAAAAAAAAGAAAGTTCTTACCTGGAGATAACATGATCATATATTTAGAAAAACCTAAAGACTACACTAAAAAAAACTCTTGAACTGATAAACAAATTCAATAAAGTTGCAGAATACAAAGTCAACAGACAAAATCAGTAGTGTTTTACACTCTAAAAGTGATCAATGTGAAAAAGACATAAACAAAGCACTCTCATTTATAACAGTGACATAAAATAAGAAATAAATACCTAGAAACAAATTTAACAAAGAAGTAAAAGGACTGGCCACAGTGGCTCATGTCAGTTATCCCAGCACTATAGGAGGCCAAAGCAGGAGAATCACTTGAGCGTAAGAGTTCAAGACCAGCCTGGGCAACATCTCTACAAAAAATTTAAAAAATCAGCCAGGTGTGGTGACACACATCTTAGTCCTAGCTACTGGGGAAGCTGAGGTGGGAGGAGCATTTGAGCCCAGGAAATCAAGGCTGCAGTGAGCTGCAATAGTGCCATTGCACTTCAGCCAAGGATATGGAGTGAGACCTTGTCACAATCAATCAATCAATCAAAATTGGTTTCAGTGGCAGGGTCTGGGGAAGAGGCAGCAGGAACCATGTCCAGCTGTGAAGGCGGCAATAATAAGCCCTGAAACAGCCCAAGAAGCAGGCCAAGGAGATGAATGAGGAAGATAAAGCTTTCAAGCAGAAACAAAAAGAGGAGCAGGAGAAACTTGAGGAGCTAAAAGCAAAGGCTGTGGGGAAAGGCCCCCTGGCCACAGGTGGAATTAAGAAATCTGGCAAAAAGTAAGCTGTTCCTTAAGCCATGATGACTCTTGATTCCATTCATATTTAAACATCTGTATTCCCTAACGTAACTTCTTTTGCCACCTATAGCAAGAATGAAGTGTTGTCTTGAAGCCTGTTGTACATTTAAGAATAAATTTTTGTTAAAAAAATAATCCCTACAAGAAAGAATTATAAAACACTGATGAAAAAACTGAAGAAAACATAAAAAATGAAAAGATATTGCATCCTCATGAATTAGAAGAATTAATATTGTTAAAATGCACATACTATCAAAGAAATCTATAGATTCAATCAATGCAAACTTTCAAAATACCAATGACATTCTTCACAAAAATAGAACAAACAATCCTAAAACTCCTAAAGCTAGTCATGAAGACCCTGAATAGCTAAGGCAATCTCGAGCAAAAAGAACAAAGCTGGAGGCATCACATTATCTGACTTCAAATATACTACACAAGGCCAGATGCAATGGCTCACGCTTGCAACCCTAGCTATGTGGGAGGTTGAGGCGGAAAGACAGCCTGAGCCCAGGAGGTTGAGGCTGCAGCAAGTAGTGATTATGCCACTGTACTCTAGCCCAGGTGACAGTGAGACCCCGAAAAAAAAATAAAAAAATTAAATTAAAAAATATGTGTGCTGTAATATATATATATATCACACAAAACTATCATAACCAAAACAGAGTGATATTGGCATACAAATAAACACCTAGACTGATGAAACAGAATAGAGAACCCAGAAATAAATCCACTCATTTACAGTCAAATCATTTTCAACAAGGTGTCAAAAACCTTAGGAAAAAGACAGCCTCTTTAATAGGTAATTCTAGAAAAACTGGATATCCTTATGCAGAAGAATCTAATTAGATCCTTATTTTTCACCATTTACAATAATCAAATCAAAATAGAGTAAAGGCCTAAACGTAGGACCTAAGAACTCTGAAACTAAGAGTAGAAAACATTCAGAAAACACCACAGAACACTGGTGTGGGCAAATATATTGTGTAGTAAGACATCAAAAGCACAGTCAACAAAAGCAAAAATAGACAAGCTAAATGTTTCTACACAGCAATGGAAAGTCATCAAAGTGAAGAGACAACCTACAAAATAGGAAATATTTGCAAACTATCCAACAAGGGGTTAAAAACCAGAATTTATAAGGAACTTAAACACTAAATAGGAAAATAGGCAGGGCTCAGTGGCTCAGCCTGTAATCCCAGCACTTTGGGAGGCCGAGGTGAGTGGATTGCCTGAGCCCGCGGATTCAAGACCCGCCTGGACAACTTGGTGAGACCTCGTCTAAATCAAAAACTAGCTGGGCATGGTAGTGTGCATCTATAGTTCTGGCTAGGAAGACTGAGGCAGAAGTGTGGCAGAAAGGAGCAAATAACAGTTAAAAGTATTCCTTTTTGAAAAATCAATCAGCAAGCTCCAAAAACCTGCCAGACAGGTTTTGCTTAAGGAAATCAAATAGCGGAGGATGGTTTTCTTGAAAATGCAAAATAGTTCCAGATTCAACTCTGGGTGAAGTCATCAGTCTACAATCCCTGCTTGCTTTGCATATCCTGGAGACCATTTGTTCTTTTAAAAATCTGATTTTTTTTGAAGATGCAAAATAGTAACCAATTCATCCTTGGTAAAGTCATTGGTTTACAATTTTGCTATGCCTATCCTGGAGACCATTTCTTCTTTAAAAAATCTGATTTTGCTGAGTACAACCTTGTGAATTCCAAAGAAAATGTATAATCGCTCAACCAGACTCCCCTCCCTTACCAAAACTAAGGTATAAGACCCCTCTCCTCCTTCCCCAAGGGGCTCAGCCTCGGAGTGTTAGCCCACTGAGTTGCGCTGGCACAAATAAATCTGCTACTTCCTAAAACAGCCTTGGTGTCATGGCCTTTCTGTGCTCCTGCTACAGAAGGATCACCGGAGCCCAGCAGGTCGAGGCTGCGGTGGCTTGGGAGAGTGCCACTGCACTTCAGTCTGGGCGACAGAGTGAGACTCCAACTCAAAAAAAAAAAAAGAAAAGAAAACAGTGTGGTGTTTCTTCAAAACACTAAAAATACAACTACCTTATGATCCACAATCCCACTGATGGGTATATATCCAAAAGAAAGGAAATCAGCCGGGCTCGGTGGCTCAGCCTGTAATCCCGCACCTTGGGAGGTTGAGGTGAGTGGTTTGCCTGAGCCCGAGGGTTCGAGAACCGCTTGGGCAACTTGGTGAGGCATCTCTACAATAAATCAAAAATTAGCCGGGCGTGGTAGCGCACGCCTGTAGTTCCAGCTACTTGGAAGGCTGAGGTGGAAGGATCGCCAGAGCCCAGTAGGTTGAGGCTGCGGTGGCCGGAAGCGGCCACTGCACTCCAGTCTGGGTGACAGAGTGAGACCTCCAACTCAAAAAAAAAAGAAAAGAAAAAAAGAAAGGAAATCACTACATTGAACTCCCATGGACTCAACTTATGTGTCTATCAATGGATGAATGAAAAAAGAATATGGAGTATATAGTCACATGACAGGTATATGAATTCTTGCCATTTGCAGCAGCATGGATGGAATTAGAGATCATTATGGTAAGTGAAATAAGCCAGGCACAGAAAAACAAATACTGCATGTTCTCATTAATATGTGGGAGCTAACAAAGTGGACCTCATGAAGGTAGAGTAGAATGGTGGTTACTGGAGGCTGAAAAAGGTATAGGGAGAGGGGAGATGCAGATAAGTTGGTTAATGGGTACAAAAATAGAAGGGATACAGTCTAGTCCAATCATACAGTGGATAGATTATAGTTAACAATAATTGGTATTTTTAAAAATTTGTTTTGTTTTTGACTCAGGATCTTACTCTGTTATCCATGCTGGAGTGTGGTGGCATGATCATAGCTCACTGCAGTTTCAAACTTCTGGGCTCAAACCCTCATCCCACCTGAGTCTCCCAAGTAGCTGACACTACAGATGCAAACTACCATAGCCTAATTTTTTCCAATTTTTTTTTTTGAGTTGGAAACTCATTCCATTGCCCAGTTTGGAGTGCAGTGGCATGCTCACTGCCACGCCAGCATTGACCTGTTGGGCTCCGGTGATCCTTCCATCTCAGCCTTCCAAGTTATCATGCCCAGCTAATTTTTTATTTATTTTAGAGATGAGGTCTCACCAAGTTGCCCGGGCTGGTCTCGAACCCACAGGCTCAGGCAATCCACTTACTTGGCCACCCAAAGTGCTGGGATTAAAGGTTGAGCCACCAAGCCCAGCCTTCAATTTTTTTTTGTAGAGACAAGGTCTAACTATGTTGCCCAGGCTGGTATCGTATATGTTTAAATAGCTAGAAGAAATTAATTGGAATGTTCCCTACACAAAGACAAGATAAATGTTTGAGGTAATAGATATCCCAATTATCCTGATTTGATCATTATACATTGAATGCATGTATCAAAACATAATATGTACCCCCAAAATATGTACAACTATTATATATCCATTTAAAGAATCAAAAATGAGGAAATTAACATATACCCAAATAAACAGAAGCTAAAAAGTTGATTATAATTATACCTACCATATAAGAAATACTAAAGGGAGTCCTTTAAGTTGAAATGAAAGAATGATAGACAGGAACACAAAGCTATATGAAGATACAAAGCTCTCCAGCAAACACACAAACAAATAAAATCAGTATCATTATACTATGGTTTGTACTTCTACTTTATTTTGTACAGATTTAAAAGACAAATGCCTAAAAAATAATTATAGATCTGTGTTAAAGGGTATACAATGTATAAAGATAAAATTTGTGATATCAATAAAATGAAATGAGGGAGGAGCAAAGCTGTAAAGAACTATAGTATAGTTTTTCTATGTTAAAGTTAAGTTGGTATTAATGTAAAATAGAAATAATTTTAAGAGAGTGAAAATGAAAAATGGTATGGCTGCTGTGGCAAACAGTATAGGGCAGTGCCTCAAAGAATTAAAAATAGAATTACCATATGATCAAGCAATTCCACTTCTGGGTATATAAACAAAAGAATTAAAAGCATAGACTTGAGGCTGGGCTTGGTGGCTCAGCCTGTAATCCCAGCACTTTGGGAGGCCAAGGCCAGAGTTTGCCTGAGCCTGCGGGCTCAAGACCTTCCTGGACAACTTGGCGAGACCTCGTCTCTACAATAAATCAAAAATGAGCCGGGTGTGGTAGTGCGCACCTGTAGTTCCAGCTACTTGGAAGGCCGAGGCGGAAGGATGGCCAAAGCCCAGCAGGTCAAGGCTGCAGCAGCCAGGAGCGTGCCACTGCACTCCAGTCTGAGTGACAGAGTGAGACTCCAACTCAAAAAAACAAAACAAAACAAAAAAGCACATAAACTTGAACTGATATTTTTGTGTTTATTATTTTAATAGATATGTGGGGTACAAGTCGGGATTAGTTACACAAGCAGGCTTTATGAAGGTAAAGTTTGAACCTCTAGCTGGCTCTCACTTCCCCTGGTTTAGGTCCAAGTACACTTTGTGGTGGTACGTGCCTCCCTCCCTCTCTCCTTCCCTCCTTCAGCATTGTCCATCAACTGCCAATCCCTCCATTGTGCTAATGTGATTAATGCTCACTTATGACTGAGAACATTTGGTCTTCAGTTCTTTGGTTTTGTGAAAGATCACTAAGTATAATGGTCTCCAACTCCAACCAATTTGCTGCAAATTCCATGATTTTGTTCTTCTTTGTAGATGCATGATACTCCATCATGTATAAGTACATTTTCTTTAACCGGTCCACTTTTGATGGACAGTGGGGTTGGTTCCATGTTTTGCTATTGTGAATAGTGCAGCTATAAACATGCATGTGCAGGTGTCTTTTTTGTACAATGATTTATGTTTCTCCTGCTATATTCCCAGGAGTATTGCTGGATCATATGGAAGGTAAATTTTTAGTTCTTTCAGGAATCACCATACTGCTTTCAATAGAACTAGCCTACACTCCTACCAACAGCACAGATGTTTGAACAGATATTTGTGTATCTATGTTTACAGCAGCTTTGTTCACTATAGCCAAATGTTAGAAACAATCCAAATGTCCGTCATCAATGAATGAACAAAGTGTCGTATATATATGTAATGAAACATTATTCAGCCTTAAAAAGAAAGGAAATCTGAGAGATGTTATAGCATGAATAAATCTTGCAAACTGTAACCTATGCCAAGAAGGAAGAGACAGCCACTGGTGGTTAAAAAGGTTTATTAAAGAAAAGAAGGGGGGGGGTGGCCAGCTCTATAGAGAGAAACCAGTCCCCTCTGTTCTCTTGAAGACCATTTATATACCCTAGTTTAGGTTAATTGGGTGCAGTTTAGGGAGTTTAGGATTGGGCACCAAGAAGCAATTTAGAAAGTTTGAGCTGTCAGGCGCCTGGCCTTGAAATGCAGATGTCCACACTAAACCAGTCACTATGAGGGATGTTGTTAATCACTTGTCTCTGAAATGTAGCCTTAGGAAAGCAAGCATTGACAGTACCAGGGTGTCACAAAGCTTTGGGATGCAGATATGGGCAGTAAAGTAATTAGTAACAGAATGCTGTTAGAGCACAGTGTTAGCTTTTTGGGCAGCTGCAACTGTGTGTTCCATTTGTGAGGTTTATATGATGAGTTGTTTTAATTACAATCTCCTCTCCCATTCCCCTACAAACCCTATCACAAACACTAAGTGAAAAAGGCCAGACTTAAAACAACAAATAGTATATAATTCTACTTGTATGAAGTACCAGAAGTATTCAAATTCATGGTGACAGAACAAAGTATGGGAGTGCCAATGGCTGCAGAGGAAAAGAAATGGAAGTCACTGTTTAATGGATACAGAGTTTCATTTTGGGAAGACAAAAAGTCCTGGAGGTGGATAGTATGGCCCAGCAATGTGAATGGACTTAATGTCACTAAACTGAAAACAAAACCCATCAAGATATTGTATAGATAAGGCAAGGTATTATAAAATTTATATGAAAAGGCAAAGAAATTAGAATAGCTAAGACAATCTTGAAAAAGATCAATAAAGTGAAAGGAATCAGTCTACTCAGTTTCAAGACACATAACTACAATAATCAAGATTGTGAGATATTGTTGGAGGGATAGACATATGTATCAGTGGGACAGAATAGAGAATAGAACAGAATAAAAAGTTAGCCGGGCTCGGTGGCTCAGTCTGTAATCCCAGCACTTTGGGAGGCTGAGGTGAGTGGATTGCCTGAGCCCACGGGTTCGAGACCCACCTGGGCAACTTGGTGAGACCTTATCTCTACAATAAAATCAAAAATTAGCTGGGTGTGGTAGCGCACACCTGTAGTTTCAGCTACTTGGAAGGCTGAGGCGGAAGGATCGCCGGCGCCCAGGAGGTCGAGGCTGCGGTGGCCGGGAGCGGCCACTGTACTCCAGTCTGGGTGACAGAGTGAGACTCCAACTCAAAAAAAAAAAAGCTTAGAAATAGGCCTATACAAATATGCTCAACTGATTTTTCTTTTTTAGAGTTGGGGTCTTGCTATGTTAACCAGGCTGGACCTGAACTCCTAAACTCAAGTAATCCTCTCGCCATTTCCTACCAAGTATCTGGGTCTATAGGCATGTGACACCATGCCTGGCTTTTCGGCTATTTTCTTTTTATAATGGGGTGAAAGCAATCCAATGAAGGAAAGAAAATCCTTTCAAAAATGGTGGTGGATCAACTGAAGATCCACAAGCAAAAATAAAATAAAATAAAAAAAGAAATTCAACCTAAGGCTCACACCGACATAAAAATACATTAAAAAGTGTTACAGTCTTAAATGTAAAATACAAGACTATAAAACTTTTAGAAAAAACACTGGAGAAACTGTTCAGAATCTAGGTTTATTCTGGGATAGATATAAAAAATGATCCATTAAAAACTTTTTGATCAGCCAGGCTCGGTGGCTCAGCCTGTAATCCCGTGCCTTGGGAGGCTGAGGTGAGTCGATTGCCTGAGCTCGCAGGTTCGAGACCCGCCTAGGCAACTTGGTGAGACCTCATCTCTACCATAAATCCAAAAATTCGCCGGGTGTGGTGTCGCACACCTGTAGTTCCAGCTACTTGGAAGGCTGAGGCGGAAGGATCCCCAGAGCCCAGCAGATCGAGACTGTGGTGGCCGGGAGCAGCCACTGCACTCCAGTCTGGGTGACAGAGTGAGACTCCAACTCAAAAAAACAAAAAAAAACCCAAAAAACTTTTTGATCAATAGAATTTCACTAAAATTAAAAACTTCTGCTTGGTAAGTACCCTACATATAAACGAGTTCCATTCTGAAAGCATGTTCATAAATCCAATTTGTTCATAAATTCAAAAAAGTTAGCCTAGGTACCCAACTAACACAATCAGCTATACAGTACTGTATTGTAATAGATTTATAATACTTTTCATATAAATAATACATTAAAAACACAAAAAATAAAGAAAAGATTTTTTAATCCTACAGCACAGCACATGACAATGTACACCAGACATGTGAATTAACTTACGTGACTGGATATGCAAACGCATGCTCACATCTTTGAAAGTTTGCAACTTGAAGGTTCATATGTAGGGGACTTACTGTGTAAAGACCTTAAGAAAATGAAAAAGAAAGCTACAGAGTGGAAGAATGTATTTACAACCGGCATATTTGACAAAGGACTAGTATCTAGACTACATGAGGAACTTTCAGAATTAAAACACCTAATTAGAACATGAACAAAAGACAGGAAGAAATAGTTCACTAAAGATACACAGATGGCAAGTGAGCACACAAAAAGATGTTCCAATCATTAGCCACTAAATGCAAAATTATACTACAATGAGATATTATTACATACCCATCAGAATGGCTAGAATAGAAAAGTGACAATACCAAATGCTAGTAATAATGTGAAGAAAACAAACTATTCATATACTAATGGTGAGACCAAAATGCTACAAGCCACTCTGGAAAAGAGTTTGGCAGTTTCTTCAAAAACTGAACATGCAACAACCACACAATCTAGTAGAGGCGCTCATTTACCCCAGAAAAATAAAGCATATGTTCACACAAGAACCCTGTAAATGTTTATAGAAGCTTTATTCATTAATACCTAAAAGAATAAATATAATCAAAAGGTGAATGATTAACAATACCACAGGAATGATAGATACATCGGTGCCATGGGATACTACATGGCAATAAAAAAGAATGAACTTGATACCTGCTATAACCTGGCTGAATCTCCAGAGGTATGCTGAGTTTAAAAAGCCAATCCCAAAATGTACAGTACTATATTATTTCATTTATGCAACTGCTGTGGTCTGAATGTTTGTATTCTCCTCCCCATGAATTCATGTATTGAAACCTAATTCCTAATGTGCTAGCATTGGGAGGTGGGGCCTCTGGGAAGTGATTAGATCACAGAGGCAGTGAATGGGATTAGTATCCTTATAAATGAGGTCCCTGAGAGCTGCCTTGCCATTTCCACAACATAAGTATACAATAAGAAGACATAATCTATGAGAGACATGCTCTCACCAAACACTGAATTTGCCGGCACCTTGATATTGGACTTTGTAGGCTCCAGAATTGTGAGAAATAGATGCTTGCTGTTTATAAGCCACTGAGTCTATGGTATTTTTGTTCCAGAAGCCTAAACAGAGTAAAACAATACCATCCTTATAATGACAAAATGATAGAAATGAGTGGGAGAGAAGGGAGTGTGGCTAAAATGGGTATCAGGTGTCATCCTTGTAATGATGGAAGTGTTCTATCTTGACTGTATTAAAGTCAATATCCTGGTTTAATATTGTTTTACAATATGTTACCACTGGGAAAAACTGAGTAAATGGCACACAGGATCTCTCTGTATTAATTCATACAACTACATGTGAATCTACAATCTTCTCAAAAATATTTATTTACACATATTTACATAAAACACACATAATATCAAAACACACAAAAACAGCATATATCAGAAAAATTTAAGGACTCCTGACTATCCAGAAAGAAGAGACTGACTTCAGATTTTAACAAGTAGGCATTATTGTAATGTCTAGGGTAATCCTCAAAAATAAAAATAGAAAAGAGTATGTAATTTCAAACTAGGAAAGAAGTACATAAAGTACTTTATTAAAACAATACTAGGCTGGGCTTGGTGGTTCAGCCTGTAATCCCAGCACTTTGGGAGGCCAAGGCGAGAGGATTACCTGAGACCGCGGGTTCAAGACCCACCTGGGCAACTTGGTGAGACCTTGTCTCTACAATAAATCAAAAATTAGCCAGGCGTGGTAGTGCTTGCCTGTAGTTTCGACTACTTGGAAGGCTGACCGGAAGGAGCTTGGAGCCCAGCAGATCGAGGCTGCTGTGGCCGGGAGCGGCCACTGCACTCCAGTCTGGGCGACAGAGACTCCAATTCAAAAAAAAAAAAAGAAAGAAAAATACTAAGACAAACAAAAACTTTAAGACAAAGTAAAGGTTGCAAATAAATAAATAAATTCAAATACACCAGTTGCACAGTGGCTCACACCTGTAATCCCAACACTTCGGGACGCTGAGGCAGGAGAATTGCTTGAGGCCAGGAGTTGAGACTTGCCTGGGAAACACAGCAAAACCCTATCTCTACAAAATAAAATAAAAAAAACTAGCCAGGCTTAGTGGTGCATGCCTGTAGTCCCAGCTACTTGGGATGCTGAGATGGAAGGATCGCCTGAGCTCAGGAGGTCAAGGCTGCAGTAACCATAAGCATGCCACTGCACTCCAGCCTAGGCAACAAGAGTGAGACTCCAACTCAAAAATAAATAAATAAATGATAAATAAATCAATCCAAATATATCAGTAATTATACTGAATGCAAATGGAATAAATGCTCTAGCTAAAAGATAAGATTATAAAATTGGATTAAAAAATAATTAAGAGGTACATTGGAACACATGATTTAGAATAAAATAGGTAAAAGTAAACAGAAAAATTATGCCATGCAAATTTTTTTCTTAATATTAATAAATCCTTCATTGAAACCATACAAATATAAATTAACAAAAAGAAAGCATGTGGGGCAAGATTAATATCAGATAAAAATAATTTAAGGCAAAAGCATTACTATATCTACAAAGATGTTGCTTCTAAATAAATAAATGTTTCAATTCATTAGGAAGATATAAGTTTGCACCTGTATACAACCTACGATAACAGTCCCAAAATATACAAAGCAAAATTTAACATAACCTAGCCAGGTGTGGTGGTGCATGCTTATAGTCCCAGCTATTTATACGGCTGAGGCAGGAGGATCACTTGAGTCTAGGGGTTCAAGTCCAGCCTGAGCAATATAGTGAGAACCTGTCTCTTAAAAAAATTTTTTTAACAGAACCACAAAGATTACATAAATCCATAATCACAGTAAATTTTAATATTTCTCTAGTAATCCATTGAATAAGCACTAAGGATATAGAAGATTAGAATATGATTAACTCGGTTGATTATATGGACATATATAGAACTTTGTATCCAACAACTGAACACACTACATTCTTTTCAAACACAGATGGTATTTTTTCTTTTTGAGTCAGGGCCTCACTCTGTCACCCAGACTGGGTACAGTGGCATGATCACGGCTCACTGCAGCCTCCAACTCCTGGGTTCAAGTGATCCTCCTGCATCTGCCCTCCAGTAGTTGGGACTACAGGTGCATGCCACCACACCCAGTTAATTTTTTGATTTTTTTGTAGAGACAAAGTCTCCGTATTTTTGAATGTGTCCATACATTTTCAATCCTCATGAGTTATGTACCTAGGAGTAGAATTGCTTGGTGGTAATAGTTTTAGGAATTTTTTGGTTACTAATTTTTAGTTTAGTTGTATTGTGATCAAAAAACATACTTTGGGTGGGTTCAGTCTTTTGAAATGTGTTGAGTCTTATTTAGAATACAGTTGATTTTTATAAATATTCATGGCCAGGCGTGGTGGCTTCTGTCTGTAATCCAAACACTTTGGAAGGTTGAGGTAGGAGGACCACTTGAACCCAGGAGTTCAAGACCAGCCCGGCCAACAAAGTGAAACCCTGTCTCTACAAAAAAATACAAAAATTAGCCAAGCATGGTGGCATGTGCCTGTAGTCCCAGCTACTTGGGGGGGTTAAGACAGAAAGATCACTTGAGCCCAGGAGTTGGCGGTTGCAATGAGCTCTGATTATACCACTGCACTCCAGCCTGAATGACAGAGTGAAATCCTATCTCCAAAAAAAAAGTTTAAACAAAAACAATTCTCAAGGGTTTGGAATTTCAGAAACATAATTCTAAATAAGCCATGGATCAAAAAATAAATAACTCTTATAAGATCTGAGAATTA
>NW_007258421.1:171073-186082 GCF_000164805.1 Carlito syrichta
TAAGTCAGCTGGCAACAAGCAGGGCTAGGTAGTTAAGTCACCTCATTAAGTCAGTTTCTATCCAGCTGGTAAGTTAGTTTAAAAGCTAGTTATGTTAGATGGCTAGCCATTTGGCCAGCTAGTTATTTCAGCTAGTTAGGTCAGCTGGATGGTTAGGAAACTAGCTATATATGTCAGCTAGTTATGTCAGCTGGGTAGCAAGTTTAGTCAGCTAGTTATGGCAGCTGGCTAGCTAGATAGCTAGCTAGGTAGCTAGATGGTTAAGACAGCCAGTTACCCAGGCCACTGCACTCCAGTCTGGGCTACAGAGTGAGACTCCAACTCAAAAAAAAAAAAATCTGAGAACTGCAATGTAAACATAAAGAAAAAAAGAAATCATAAAGTTATTTAAAAAATTGAGCTGGGTAATAAAAGTATGACACATGAAAATTTGTGGCATGAAGAAAAATGGTATTTACAAGGAAATTTACAGCATTTTAAATGCTTATATGCAACACATATAATTGACACAGAACTAATATCTTGAAAATGTATTTAATGTTATGAAATATAGGAAATGTAGAAAACAGAGGAAACCTGAAACTACTACAGCAATGCAATTTACAAATCTAGACTAAGGAAAAGTACAGAGTAAACCAGATGGACTTGTCAATCAATAAACTGCAAGAAAAAAAAAAGAGGGGGAGAGATAAAGAGGAAACTTAAGGACCAAAAGCAACTTAACAGACATCAATTAATTATTATTTTTAGACTTTATTTGGATTCTGATTCAAAATAAACTACAAAAAATAAAAACTGAAACATGTGAACACTCAGAAGGTATCAAATAAAGAGTAATGAAAAAATAATGGAGCATACAATAGGAGACACCTGAACCCTGCACCTGCTGCTGTGACTGCGCAGCTCTGGCAACTACCAGTTTTTGAAACATGAATCCTCCTCTCATCCTGGCTGCCTTTTGTTTGGGAATGGTTTCAGTTGTTCTCACAATAGGTGATGGTTTAGATGCACAATGGAATCAGTGGAAGGAGAAACACAGGAAATCAAATGGAACGAATGAAGATGGATGGCAGAGAGCAGTGTGGGAGAAGAATATGAAAATGATTGAGCATCACAATCAGGAATACAAGGAAGGGAAACATGGCTTCCCAGTGGTCATGAATGCCTTTGAGGACTTAACCAATGAAGAGTATAACCAGAGGATGATGGCTTTCGATACCAGAAGCACAGGAGGGAGAAAGTGTTCCAGGAACCTCTGTTTTCTAATGACCCCGCATCTGAAGTTTGGAGAAAGGAAGGCTTCGTGACTCCTGTGAAGGATCAGGGTCTATGTGGTTCAGGTTGGGCTTTTAGTGCGACTGGTGTACTTGAGGCAAAGACAGTCTGGACTACTGGAAAACTTGTCTTACTGAGTGAGCAGAACCTGCTGGACTGCTCTTGGACTCAAGGCACTTTTGGCTGCAATGGTGGCCTGATGAATTATGCCTTCAAGTGTGTAAAGGAGAACAGAGGCCTGGACTCTGAGGCATCTTATCTATACAAAGGAAAGAAAGAAATCATTTCTGGGGTTTTTTTTTTTTGAGTTGGAGTCTCACTCTGTAGCTCAGACCAGAGTGCAGTAGCTGCTCCCGGCCACTGCAGCCTCGACCTGCTGGGTTCCAGCAATCCTTCTGCCTCAGCCTTCCAAGTAGCTGGAACTACAGGTGCGCACTACCAGGCCCGGCTAATTTTTTTTTAATTTATTGTAGAGATGAGGTCTCGCCAAGTTGCCCAGGCGGGTCTCGAACCCGCAGGCTCAGGCAATCCACTCACCTCAGCCTCCCAAAGTGCAAGATTACAGGCTGAGTCACTGAGCCCGGCAGAAAGAAATCTTTAAGTACATCTTTGAGTGTTCGGTTGCTAATGTCACTAGCTTCATAGACATCCCTGTGTATAAAAAGTTTCTGGTGACTGCTGTGACAATTATGGGGCCTATGTCTGTTGCTATTGATGCCAGCCATGAATCATTCCAGTTCTATGAGCAAGGCATTTATTATAAGCCAGATTGCGGCTCAGAAAATTTGAATCATGCTGTTCTGGTGGTTGGCTATGGCTTTGAAGGAGCAAAACCAGATGAAAACAAATACTGGATTGTGAAGAACATTTGGGGTACAGAATGGGGCAAAGATGGCTACATAAAGATGGCCAGAGACTGGAAGAACTGTGAAATCGCCTCAGCAGCCGACTACCCCACTGTGTGCATTGATGGATGGGGCTCAGGAAGGATTCAACTGTGCATGGCACATCTAGGGGAGGAATTTATCTGAAATCTCACCAGCCTCTACTGTACTGTGTGGGATACACACTTGAATCATTGAAAACACAAGTTGTGATTTGAAGTCTGTGACATTTTCACACTGGCCAATGTTATCACTATTTCGATTACTATTATAATCTGCTTTGTATTATTGATTCACTTGCTTTGGATTTTGGTTTGTAAAGGATGTGCAATGTTTTACTTGTTTAAATAAACTTAATTTCAAATATATAAAAAAAAGAAAAAAAATGATATTTTCAACAACTAGTGCTAAATTGGATGGCTGTATGAGAAAAAATAAAATCTAACCTCTACCTCACATTTTACACAAAATCCAGTTTCATATGCGTTAAGATCTAAATAAGTAAAACATATAGTGTAAAAACTATAAAGCCGTTAGAAGATAATATACAAGAAAATCTTCATGATCTTGGAATAGATAATGAGTCCTTTAATAGGAAATAGAAAACACTAGCAAGACGGTGCAGAGTACCCCTCATCCCAGGACCTGGGGTACGGCCAGAAAGGCGGCTGCCCCTCGCCCGTCACGCTCTGCACGTTCGTGGAGAACCTGGTGCTAAACCATTTGTAGATGATCTGCTTCTGGGTCGGGGTTTCATACGTAACAGAGCAGCTCCCTTGCTGTGATCTATTGAAAGTCAGCCCTCGGCACAAGGGTTTGTCCAAAAAAAGAGAAAACACTAGCAATAGGGAAAGAAAGGTCTAAATAGGACTATATTAGGATCACAAACCTCCATGAAGTATATGTGAAACAACAAGCCACAGAATAGGAGAGTATATATGCAACACATGTAAACTGACAAAGAACTAGTAATATGAAGAACTGAAATTATTAAGAAAAAAAAGACAACAGAACAATGAGCAAAAGATTGGAACAGGCCCTTCATAAGATTCTCAGCCTCACTTAAACTTAGGAACAAGCAAATTAACACCACAGATATTATTACATACCAACAACTTGGT
The DNA here is from genome assembly GCF_000164805.1 of Carlito syrichta. Taxonomy (NCBI): domain Eukaryota; kingdom Metazoa; phylum Chordata; class Mammalia; order Primates; family Tarsiidae; genus Carlito; species Carlito syrichta. The sequence continues at coordinate 174,354 of NW_007258421.1, forward strand.
AAAACTTAGACTCACAGCACCAAATGTAGGTGAAAATTTGGAATACTAGAAAACATACTCTGTTGCTATGATTATTCCAAACTGTTTTTCCAGTAATCCCACACTATTCTCATATAAAGATATTAACTGGTACAATCACTTTAGAAAGCAGTTTGCTATTATTCTACTAAAGTTAAAGATATGCATATCCTAAGACTCAACAATTCCATTTTCAGGTATATACCTTAGACTCTAGAACCTCGTGGACATGTATAAGAATGTTCTTGGACAGGCTGAGCGCGGTGGCTCAAGTCTGTAATTCCAGCACTTTGGGAGGCTGAGGCGAGAGGATAGCCTGAGTCCAGGGCTTCGAGACCAACCTGGACAACTTGGTGAGACCTCGTCTCCACTATAAATCAAAAGATTAGCTGGGTGTGGTGGTGCATGCCTGTAGTTCCACCTACTTGGAAGACTGAGGCAGAAGGATCACCTGAGCCCAGCAGGTCGAGGCTGCAGTGGCTGTGGGCATGCCACTGCACTCCAGCCCGATTGACAAAGTGAGACTTCAACTCAAAAGAAAAAAAAAAGAATGTTCTTGGAATAACTGTTTATAATAGCATCAAACAAAAAAGAATGTTTTGGAAAGAAATGTTTATAATAGCATCAAACTATAAATAATCCAAATATCCACTGGCAGCAGAATGATTAGTGGTTCATAAATAGCACTCTATAATAATTAAAATCAATGAATTAAATACATGTAAAAAGAAAACACAAAAAATACAGCATAATTTCATTTATATATAAGTTCAGAAACAAAAACTATTTTCATTAAAGATGCATAAACTAAATATTACTAATGTTATTAGAGGGTCTCACTGGACTCCAGCAATCCTCCCACCTCAACCTTCCTTCCAAGTAGCTGAGATTATAGGCATGCACCACCATACATAGCTCATTTTTTAACTTTTTTGTAGAGATAAAGTCTCGTTATGTTGTCCAGGCTGGTCTTGAGCTCCTAGGCTCAAGTAACTCTCCCACCTCAGCCTTCCAAAGTGCTAAGACTACAGGTGTGAGCCATCACGCCCAGCCAATAGCTAAAATTACTTGAAAATACATAAGGAACTAAGATAACTCTAAAGAAAACCAAGAAAATGATTACCACAAAAGTTAATTTTGAGATTACTTCTGGGGGAAGTGGGATGTGATTGGAAGGATGTATGTGAGATGTCTCTAAGAATCTGAAAATGATATTCCTTCAATTGAGTTGTAGTTAAACAAGTGTTAACTTTACAGCTGTCTGTTCAACTGTACATTTTATATGTACTTCTGTTATATGTTTATATTTATCTCAACAACCACACATACTACACACAAAATACTGCATACATACAAACACACAGAGAAGCATAGGTTGATTTTTCCATAAAAATTTTAGCTGTGGCCAGGCTCCGTGTAATCCCAGCACTTTGGGAGGCTGAGTTGAGTGGATTGCCTGAGCCCGCAGATTCGAGACTAGCCCAGGCAACTTGGCAAGACCTCGTCTCTATAATAAATAAAAATTAGCTGAGTGTGGTAGCGCATGCCTGTAGTTCCAGCTACTTGAAAGGCTGAGGCAGAAAAATCGCCGGAGCCCAGCAGGTCGATGCTGGGGTGGACGTGAGCATGCTACTGCACTCCAGCCAGGGTAACAGAGTAAGACTCCAACTCAGAAAAAAAAAAAATTTAGCTGTTATCTTCAGGTAGTAAATTCACTCCCCTCATATTTTATCTTTAATAATGGGAATAAATGCCTCCTCTCTCCAGTGTAATGGACATTACAGGAAAATTAAGTCACCTTACCTTTACAGAATGAATTTTTGTACACAACAGGACACTATACTCTATGTACACATGGACAAATTTAAGACTAAAAAGAATTCTACACCAGGCACCATGGCTCATACCTATAACCACAGCACTTTAGGAGGCAGAGGCAGGAGGATCACCTGAGCCTAAGAGTTTGAGACTAGCCTGGGTAACATAGTAAGACCTTGTCTTTACAAAAAAATCCAAAACATTAGCTGGCTGTGGTGGCACACACCTGCAGTTGTAACTACTAGGGAGGCTGAAGTAAGATCACATTAGTCCAGGAGTTGGAGGCTACAGTAAGCCATGATTATCCAACTACACTCCAGCTTAGGCAACAGAGTGAGACACTGTCTCAAAAAAATAAAATCAGAAGTACTTATCAATCTGTTTACTGAGACAATTACCAGTGTTTACATATAACTAAATGTCAGAGTTCTGTATCTGGAACTTAGAAGTTTTCCCACCATTCTACACAAATTCCCATAGCTGATATCCATGTATTCACCTTCCCCTTAGTATTTTCTGTGATATTTTCCTCATCTGATATTCAATTAATTCATTTTTTAAATAATCACTCATTTATTCAACAAATATTTATTTACTACCTACTATACTCCAGGAACTCTACACAGGATATACAAGGGTGAAAAGGAATGGGAAAAGTCTAAGTTTACATTTTGGTGCAACAGACAATAAATAATTTCAGATAGTGGTCAGTTCTATGAAGAAAACAGAATAATGTGACAATGACTGGGGGTGGTCAAACATTTGGGCTGAGATTTGAATGCTCAGTCAGCCACTGAGCATTCAACTACAAGAAGGAGTTACAGGCAGAGGGACTAGTAACCATCGAGGTCCAGAAGAGGAACTGCCCATGGTGGATAGAATGAAGGCAACTCTGCCCGGAGTCCTGTGTGCAAGGACGAAGGGTGACTCATGGAGGGCCAGGCAGGTCATAGTAAAGAGTTTAGATTCCAGTCTTGATGCAATGGGAAGGCTGCTGGAGGTTTTTTAAGCAAGGAAGGGCCACAGTAAAATTTGTATTAAAAAAAAATTATTTAGGGGCTACGTAAATAAAACACTGTTCAAGTGAAAGAGTGTTAGGCAAAGCCAAAAGTGAAAGGGGGAAAACTAGTTTTTACTACAGAAATTCAGTGAGAAGTTTCAAGGAGGGTCAAAGCAATGAAAATGGAGAGAAGTAGACAACTTCCAGATGTATTTTGAGAATAGATCACATCAAATGAGTGCTGATTTCTTTGTTGAATAGCTATTTATTGTATGCTATAATGTTATCAGGCATTATGCTAGGTGCAGGGTACAATGAACTCAACAGGACAGACAGGGTCCCTGACCTCAAAGAGCTTATATATTACATATTCTAATGGGAGAAACAAATTTTATAGATTAAAAAAATACATCCTATGTCAGATAACAAGCATTATGATGAAAAATAAAAGGGAGTAATAGAGGAAGGTGTTATTTTAGAAAAGTCAGCCGGGCTTAGTGGCTCAGCCTGTAATCCCGCACCTTTGGGAGCCTGAGGTGAGTGGATTGCCTGAGCCCACGGGTTTGAGACCCGCCTGGGCAACTTGGCGAGACCTCATCTCTACAATAAATCAAAATGAGCCGGGCGTGGTAGCATGTGCCTGTAGTTCCAGCCACTTGGAAGGCTGAGGCAGAAGGATCGTCAGAGCCCAGCAGGTCAAGGATGCGGTGGCCGGGAGCGTGCCACTGCACTCCAGTGTGGGTGATAGAGTGAGATTCCAACTCAAAAAAAAAGAAAAGTCAGAAAAAGACTCTGCAGAGGAAGTGACATTTAAGCAAAGACCTAAAGTGAAGCACAAGCCATACAACCATTTAGGAATGAAGTACTTCAGGCACAGGGAACAGCAACGGAAAAGACTGAGGAAGAAATGTGTTTATCTCGTGAAAACAGACAAGACAACATGGCTAAAGCACAATGAACAAAAAGTAGAGTGGCAGATGAAGCCAAAGAGATGGCCAGAGGAGAGATCACATAAAGCTGTATAGTTCATAGACAGAATTTTAAATTTTATTTGTGATAAAAAGTCATGAGAACTGAGAACAGAGCAGTGATACCTGATTCACAATTTTTTTTTTTTTTTTTTTTAGTCGGAGTTTCACTCTGTCATCCAGGCTGGGGTGCACTGTCATGCTCATGGCCACCGCAGCCTTGACCTGCTGGGCTTAGGCAATTCTTCCACCTCAGCTTTCCAAGCAGCTGGAACTACAGGTGTGTGCCACCATGCCTGGCTAATTTTTCTTGATTTATTGTAGAGACGAGGTCTTATCAAGTTACCTAGGCTGGTCTGAACCCCTGGGTGCAGGCAATCCTCTCGCCTCTGCCTCCCAAAGTGCTGGGATTACAGGCATGAGCCACTGCACCTGGCCTGATTCACATTTTTTAAAGGACCATTCTGACTACTTTTCTGGAAAATAAACTGAGGGATAAGTAATATATATATATATGATGACAGTGCCTTCAACTAGAGTGGTATTAGCAGAGGAGTGAAAAAGGACATCTTTGAATATGTTGGCCAAATTGAATAAGCTCTGCTAAATTTAATGTAGAAATGTTAAAAAAAAAAAAGAGTCAAGGATTATCTCCAGGGTTTTGGCTTAAAAAACTGGAGAGCCAAAAGTAACATTTAACTGAGACAAGGAAAACTAGGACAAGAACAGGTTGAAGGACAGAAATCAAAAGCTGTTTTTTGTCTTGAGATGTCTACTAGATATACATGGAAATGTAAAGTAGATTGTGGCTATAAAAGGCTAGAGCTCAGGGAAGAGGTTGACATTAGAGAGAACTTTGTTTTGGAAAGATACTAATAGCTGGTAGATAATTCTCAGGAATAAAATTTCTCCCATATTTGAGAATTTACTGGTTCAATTCTTAGGAGCCCCCTAAATAGGTTCAAATAAAGAAAATAGGTTCAAATTTATTCCTCCTCTGGGCATACTGCAGTAACACAATTTGCCAGTATACACTAATAAGCGATGAATTCCAATCATAACATTTTACTTTCTTGACTTCAGACTAAAAAACTGATAAATTTTATAATTTATCTAGAAAAAGGAATATAAGGGCTCAGCCTAATACATTCCAAAGTTAATGAAAATGTTATTACAAAAACAAAGTTTTAGTAAGTCTAAAAGGTAAAGGAATCAGATCTATTTCTATTATAGCTTCTCTCCCCCTTTTATTCTTTATCATCTAGAAGCTTGGTCACCAATAAGTTCACAAAGTTAGATATTCATTTTCAAAATAGAATTTATTTCTGTAGTAAAGAATTAAAATATGGCTGTGAAAGTAGAAAATAATATAGAAAAATATTTAAGATGTGCAACAGTAATTTTTAAAGTTAGTTAAGCACTAGAGTTTATGCTTAACTTCTACTTGAAAGACCAACAAGTATTTTACTAATTACACTTGAGAAAACACCTATTTGCAATTTTAATTAATTGTTATAATTCAAAAACAGGTTTATATAACTGGTCAGGCCTTTATGAAAATATAGGTACAAACCTTGAGGATATATTTCTTGCAACTGGCCTCACTTCACAGAATGATAAAGCTACTATCCAAAAGTCATAAAGAATAAGTCCTCACTAACTTATCCTTATACTTAAACCAACATGGAAGAAATATATACTTTTTGGATGAAACAAAATGTTTTCATAAAAATGGGATATTATGTTGGTATAAGAGCTGGTAAACTCATATACCCCAAAACTTGGTTTCTACTAGATGGGTTTCAAATTCAGACATTAAACAGATGAAATATCTAATTAATTCTATCATCTCTTCCCCAAAGTTTTACTTACAATCAAGTTATTGGTATTATTTGTATGCAGAACATACAAAAAGAATTGGAAGATATTTGAATAAAGATGGAAGTGAAATCTTCAGAAACTATTGATTGCAGTTTGCAGAATAGGATAATCTTCTCTAGGAAGAATAATGTCAACATAGCAGCACTACATTCACCAGAAATTGCCAGAGCCAACGGATCAATCATGTAGCAGGAAGCCAAATCTTCTGGTTGCTCACAATATCAATTAGCTTCCCTTTAATCTTCAGGAAGTGTCTCTTGAACTCTAATCCATCACCCTATATTAAGAAAAATATCCAAAAAAGATAATGCCATTAAAATCAAGCTCTCTTTAGTGGTAGGTAAAGATAAACATCCTTAGCTATATCAAGCTATAATTCTGTAGGTACTCTAATGAAGACCAAATATCTTGGTAGAGAAAAGGGCTACATAAATAATTCTGACCTTATTTCATACCCATCAATGTTTTTACCATACTCAGCTCAGAGAGTAGGAAAAAAATGGCATTCTGTTTTAAGTGCTGGTATGTCTGGTCCTAAATCATTGTTTTCCATAGGCAGTGGGAGTTTGGGAACTAAGAATAAGCTATGCAAGTACACTGAAGTATTGTCCACAATTCTATGGCATGAAGGGCAATAAATTTAATTATGAGAAGAATTTATTACGCTAAGATCTTAATAATTCAATTTCACAGCAAGCATCTGGAAAACAAACCTCCAATATAAACTAGAATAGAATGTAAACTATCCCTCCAACCTTCAACCTTCTTTCAGATACATACAATCTCTCAGGAAATACGGAAAATGGTACTTTGGTCTTATATATCAAAGGCTTTAAAACTATAACCTTGGAACAAATAGTTTCTAAAGAAATAATCAGAGCCAGGTGTGGTGGCTCATGCCTGTAATCCCAGCACTTTGCAAGGCAGAAGCAAGAGGATTGCCTGAATCCAAGGGTTCAAGACCAACCTGGGCAACTTGGCAAGACCTTGTCTCTAAAATAAATTTAAAAATTAGCCAGGCATGGTGGTGCATGCCTGCACTTCTAGCTACTTGGAAGGCTGAAGTGAAAGGATTGCCTAAGCCCCGCTGGTTGGCTGAGGCTGTAGCGGCTGTGAGTGTGCCACTGCACATCAGCCTGGGCAACAGAGTAAGACTCCAACTCAAAAAAAAAAAGAAAAAAAGGAAACAATCAGATATGCGAACAAAAATCTATGTCTAAAAATATTAATCACAGAATCACTTGTAACAGGTAAAAGTTTATTAAATTGTAATGTGCAATTTTTTTTAAATAAGAATTTTTATTAAAAAGATATCAAATGTAAATTAACAGAAATATTAGACTACTTGAAAATATTAAGGGTGATTACTGCTGGATAGAATAATTTAGGATTTTAAAAAATTCCTCGTTTTTTGTTTATCTACATTTCCTACAAAAATCAAACCTTTATAATAAGAAAAATGTCATTTGAAAAAATATCTTGGAAAAACAGATAATAACAAGAACAAATGTTCATAATATTAAATGAAAAAAGCAAGTATCATATATTTACAAAAGCCATATATATTCAAATACAATGCCATTTTAAAAAATATTCACATGGAATAATATAACTAAATATATTTTAAAAATACCTTAGAAAGCCGAAAATCAACCAGTATCTTCTCATCCATTTCTACCAAATTCACTTTGAAAATGAGTTTGTTGTTTCTCCTATCAGTTGTTGATACAGTAACCTAAGGCAACAAAAATAAGGTTAAGCCATATGCGTAATTAAACTAGTATAGCCACTATGTAAAAAATTATGTAGGTTCCTCAAAAAGCTTTAAATAGAGCCCCCAGATGACCCAGTAATCCCCCTAGTACTGGGAATCTATCCAAAGGAAAGGAAATCATATTGAAGAGATATGTGCACTCCCATATTTACTGTAGCACTATTCACAATAGCCAAGATATAGAATCATCCTAGGTGTCCAACAACAGATGAATGGGTAAAGAAAATGTCATAAATGTACAATGGAATACTATTCATCCCTAAAAGGAATGAAATCCTTTCATTTGAGGCAACATGAATTGAACTGAAGATCATAATGTTAAGTGAAATAAACCAGGAAGAAAAAGTTACCCACCACATGTCCTCACTCATATGTGGAAGCTAAAAAAAGTGGACTTCATAGAATTAAAAAGTAGAAAAGTGGATACTAGAGGCTGGGAAGCATAGGGTGAAGGGAGGGATAGGAAGAGGTTTGTTGATACAAAGCATAGCTAGTTAGGAAGAGTAAGTTCTAGTGTTTCATAGCACAGTAATTTGACTACACTTAATAATAATAATATATTATAAAATTTCAAATAGCTATAAAAATATTGAACATTCCCTTCACAAGAGAATGATATATGTTTGAGATGATGAATATGCTAATTACCCTGATTTCATCACTATACATTATACATATCAAAACAACACTATGGGCTGGGCACAGTGGCTCACGCCTGTAATCCTAGCACTTTGGGAGGCCATGGTAGGAGGATTGCTTGAGCCCAGGAGTTCAAGACCAGCCTAGGCAACACAGTGAGACTTCATTTCTACACACACACAAAAAAATTAGCTAGAATTGGTGGCAAACTCCCATAGTCCCAGCTACTTGGCAGTCTGAGGCTGAAGGAATGCCTGAGCCCGAAGGTCAAGGCTGTGGTAAGTCATGATTTTGCCATTGTTCTCCAGCCTAGGTAACAGAGTGAGACTCTGACTCAAAAAAAAAAAAAAAATCACGAATCATATTCCATGAATATGTAATTATTTGTCAATTAAAAAAATTAATTAAAAACAATTTACAGGCTACTTCCATAACAATAGTATCAAGTATGCTTGAGATCTCACTCATTACACTGAGATCTTCTCTCAATGGTTGTGTATGTTCCCAAACCAAACCAACCTGTAAACAAGGTGCAGCTCCATTTAAGAGATTGAATCTATGTGAATTCTTAGCAACAAAGTAATTTTGCTTTTTACCAAAATGTCACTGAATGAAACAAAGAGAATAAAAATATAATGAGAGGATAAATAAGATTAACAAAACATAAAAAAGTCTAGATTTGTGGTTTAAAAGCTACAGAAGCTATCAAAAGATGGCAAAGGTCTTCAAAGGCCTTGCAACTTCTACTTCCAGTCTTTTAGAATGCTCCTAAGACCTGTAAAGACGCTCAGGCTAGATAAGTGACATGGAAAGAAAGGCCCAGTCAATAGTAGTACCAAGATTCCAAACATGGGGGTATGGCTGTTTTAGACCATCAGCCATAGTAAACATATCACATAACTATAGTTGTATGAATGAGCCCAAGCAAGATCAACAGATTTGCCCAGCTAAGCCCAGCCCAAATTATAAAAGCATTTGTAATAATTCTTACTCCAAGAAACAACTGTGAAAGCACACAACTGTACCATAATTATGAAACGGTACATTATGTTCCAGGAAAAATAATGTGATACTGAACTCAGTATGTCTAAATTAAGCTCTTAAACTTCAAGGACAAAGAAAATATATCAAGAATTTATCTAGAAAGAGTGAACCTACCAGTGATGTCTATAAAAATGATAGAGTAAGGAATTCCAAAAACCCATTACTCCACAAAAGCAACAATAATAATTTAACATCAACAAAGAAAGGCAAAAACTGGCAGAATAAACTTTTTCAAAACATTACAAACTAACTAAGAGTTCACAGCAACACTCATGCCAGAAAACAAGTGAAACTCTAGAAACTCTGGCATTGTAATTCAACTTATTCCCATCTCCTGCTCCTCACTTAATAGTATCCTTGAAAATATCAATCCATATTTCAGATATAGGTACAAGTAGGAGCAGAATAAACCTCATTTACAAACTCGCTTAAGCTGATCTGACCCCCTGAAAGATCTGCTCAAAACACATCTTTATTTTGTTTTTCTAATGATAACTCACCTTATGGTACAGCCACTCCTGGGGGGCATTTATTAAAAACACTTACAGGAAAATGATTTAGCTCTGTTGCTTGAAACAATGATAGCAATTGAAGCAAACAAGAGAATACCCAAAAAGCTTAAAGGAAAGGCTAAGGAGTAAAATGTTTTTGAGAAATAAGGACTTTGAAAAGTTCCTACATATTACCTGGGAATCTAAAAGAATATACCCATGACCAGGGTGGTACACATGGCCAGGAGAGGTCTGAGAAGGCAGTAAGCTCTACTTCTGCCTATCTATGAGGTTTTATGCAAGCAGGTAGTGAAGGCTAAGGTACAGCTGTAAACTTCCTGATTGAGTACTGCAGGTGTGCCCCAACACATACACAGAACTCCTCAGCAGATATCAGGACATTTTTTTGGTTCACAGAATTTAAGGAAATCTCTGTCCAAGCATTAAGCTGACCATTAAATCTTGTGAGACAGAAACTTCATGGCCACACATGAAAAAGAATATAGACTTTCAAAAATTACATCAAAGCCAGGTATGGTGGCTCATACTTGTAATCCCAGTACTTTGGAAGACCGAGGCGGGAAGACTGCTAAAGCCTAGGAATTCGAGAACAGCCTGAGCAATAGAATGAGACTTTGTTCTTATAAAAAAAATTACATCAGAAAAGCCACTAAAAAAAAAAAATCACTATATCAAGTTGTCAACTACAATAAACCCTAGTAAGGGGAAAATCTGATTTCTAAAGTTGCCACATTATAATATTCAAAATATCTAGCTTTCAAAAAAAATTACAAAGCATACAAAGAAACAAGAAAGTACAGCTAGCTGGGCACAGTGGCTCATGCCTGAAATTCCAGCACTTTGGGAGGCTGAGGCAGGAGGATTGCTTGATCCTAGGAGTTCGAGACCTGTCTGGGCAACATAGCAAAACCACATCTCTATAAAAAATAAAAACTTAGCTGGGCATGGTAGTACATGCCTGTAGTTCCAGCTACTCAGGAGGCTGAGGAAGGATCACCTGAGCCAGGAGGTCCAAGGTCCAGGCTACACTAAGCCGAGACCATACCACTGCACTCCATCTAGCCTGTGTGGCAAAGTGAGACTCTGACTTGAGAGGTAGGAAGGGAGGAAGGGGGGAAGGGAGGGCAGGTGGGCAGGCAGGCCCATATACAGGAAAAATGTAACCAAAACCAAGCAAACTGTCCCTAAGGAACATAAAGAAAGAAGAATGAAGAAAAATGAAAAGAGCCTAAGAGACCTGTGGTATACCAATAAGTGTATGAACACATGCAAAATGGGAGTGCAAGAGGAAAAGGAGACAGGGACAGAAAGATTATTTGAAGAAATAAAGGCTAAAAACTTTCTACACTTGATTAAAAACATTAATCTGGTCAGGCATGGTGGTTCACGCCTATAATCCCAGCACTTTGGGAGGACGAGGTGAAAGGATTGCCTGAGCCCATGTGTTCAAGACCAGCCCGGGCAACTTAATAAACCAAAAAATTAGGCAGGTGTGATGGCTCATGCCTGTAGTTCCAGTTACTTGGAAGGTTGAGGTGGAAGGATCACCTGAGCCCAAGCAGGTTGAGTGTGCAGTGGCCATGAACGTGCCACTGCCCTCCAACCTGGGTGATGGAGTGAGACTCCAACTCAAAAAAACCAAAAAACCCCCATAATCTATAAGTCCAAGAAGCTCAATGAACTCCAAATAGGATGAACTCAAATAGATCCACACTGAGATACATCTTTAGTCAAACAGTAGTCAAGAGAGAATCTTGAAAGCAAGCAGCAAGAGAGAAGCGACACATCATGTAAAAGAGATCCTCAGTTGATTTCTTATGAGAAACCACAACAGTCAGAAGGCAGTAGTACAATATATTCAAAGTGCTAAAAGACAGAAAATATATAATTAGAATTTCGTATCCAGCAAGACTATCTGTCAAAAAAAATGAAGGCGAAATTAATGTATCTCAGTTAAAACCTGAGAGAATTCATTAATATCAGACTTCCATACAAAGAATGCTAAAGGAGCTGGGCTCGGTGGCTCAGCCTGTAATCCCGTGCCTTTGGGAGGCTGAGGTGAGTGGATTGCCTGA
>NW_007258421.1:186114-200032 GCF_000164805.1 Carlito syrichta
AAAAAAAAAAAAAAAAAAAAAAAGAATGCTAAAGGGAGTCCTTCAGGCTGACACTAAATAGTAACTCAAATTCATGCAAAAAATAAAATAAAATAAAATAAAGAACACTGGTAAAGGTAAATACTTTGGTAAATATAAAAAATAATACGTAGCCAGACACAGTGGCTCACGCCTGTAATCCCAGCACTTTGAGGGGCAGAGGCAAGAGGATTGCCTGAGTATGGGGGTTCGAGACCAGTCTGGGCAACTTGGTGAGACTTCGTCTCTATAATAAATCAAAAAATTAGCCAGGCGTGGTAGCACTTGCTGTAGTTCCAGCTACTTGGAAGGCTGAAGTGCAGGATTGCCTGAGCCCAGTAGGTCGAGGCTGTGGTGGCTATGAGCATGCCACTGTACTCCAGCCTGGGCAACAGAGTGAGACTCTAACTCGAAAAGAAAATAATTACTTTTTTCACTTTAACTCCTGTTTTTTTCTTTAAAAAACTACATACAGCAATAATTATATATCAATAATTATAAATCTATGTTAATGGGTACATAATGCACAAAGTTGTAATTTGTGACAAACACGGCATGGGGGATACAGCCATATAGGAACAAAGTTTCTTTATAGTATTGAAATTAAGTTGTTATTAATCAAAACTAGATTGCTATAAATTAAGACTGTATTGCAAATATATGGAATCAACTTAAATGCCCATCAATGGATCTGTAGATAATGAAAATGTGGTATACATGTGCACACACACACACACACCATGGTACTATTCAGCTATAAAAAAAGAATGAAATAATGCCTTTTGTAGCAACCTGGATAGAATTAGAGAATATCATACTTAGTGAACTAATGAAGGAACAGAAAATCAAACACTCCAAGTTCTCACTTATAAGTGGCAGTTAAACTAAAGATAGGCAAAGGCATAGAGAATGGTATAATGGACACTGGAGACTCAGAGAGAGGGCAGAACAGTGATAAGAAGCTGAAAATCACCTGTTGAGTAAACTGTACACAGGTAGGGCTGGTGGATACACTTAAAGCTCAGACTTTTTCTCTTTTTATAAAAAAATTATTTCCTGGTCATTACAATAAATTTAATCATTTACAAAATTCCTTTTATAAAGTCTATTTGGCTGGGCTTGGTGGCTCAGCCCGTAATTCTAGCACTTTGGGAGGCGGAGGCGAGTGGATTACCTGAGCCCATGGGTTCAAGACTCACCTGGGCAACTTGGCGAGACCTTGCCTCTACAATCAATCAAAAATTACCCGGGCGTGGTAGCACGTGCCTGTAGTTCTGGCTACTTGGAAGGCTGAGGCGAAAGGATCGCCAGAGCCCAGCAGGTCAAAGTTGTGGCAGCTGGGAGCATGCCACTGCACTCCAGTCTGGGCAATAGAGCGAGACCCCAACTCAAAAAAATAAAATAAAAATAAAAAACCAAAATAAAAATTCTATTTTATGAACTTGATCATGAGTTACATGTTACCCAGACTTTTTCACTGCTATACAATAAATGTATCCATAAACCAAAAACTATTTGTAGCCCAAAAGCTATTAAATAAATAAACAAAATTAGATTGTGATTCTCAGCACAATCACAAAAAGAAAATCTTTTTAAAAGATTTTAAAAATGAGAAAGGAATTAAAATGGCATACTAGAAAATATACATTGAAAACAAAAGAAGGAAATAATGGAGAAATTTTGGCTCAACCTGTAATCTCGCGCTTTGGGAGGCTGAGGTGAGTGGATTGCCTGAGCCCGTGGGTTCGAGACCCACCTGGGCAACTTGGCGACACCTCATCTCTACAATAAATCAAAAATTAGCCGGGCGTGGTAGCGCGCGCCTGTAGTTCCAGCCACTTGGAAGGCTGAGGCGGAAGGATCGCCACAGCCCAGCAGTCGAAGCTGCGGTGGCCGGGAGCGACCACTGCACTCCATCTGGGCGACAGAGTGAGACTCCAACTCAAAAAACAAACAAACAAACAAACAAAAAATATATAAGATATAGAAAACAAATAGGAAGCAGGCAGAAATAAGTTGTTCTTTATTAGTAATCGCAATGAAAGTAAAATAGATTAAATTCTCCAATTAAAAGGCAGAGATTGGCAGAATAGATTAAAATATAATAATCCAAATAAATGCAGACAGAAAGACACACACTTTAGATTAAGAGACACAAATAAGTTAAAAGGAAAAGGAAAAAACATAGTCCATGAAAACAATAACCCAAAGAGAGCTGACAACGAAATGCAGTGTCACATGCCTATAATCTCAGCTGCTCAGAGGGCTGAGGCAGGAGGATCATTTGAGCCCAAGAGTTTGAGACTATAGTGCACTATGATCATGCTTGTGAATAGTTGCTGTATTCAAATGTGGGCAACATAGTGAAACCTTGTCTTTAAAAACACACACACAAAAGATAGCTGATGAGTTGATGTAGTTATACTAATATCAGACACAATGAACTAATAAAAAAATGTTAAATTAGCTGGGCATGGTGGCACATGCCTGTAGTTCCAGCTACTTGGAAGGCTGAGGAGCAAGGATTGCTCAGGCAATCCTCTCACCTTGTCCCAGAGTGCTGGGATTATAGGTGTGAGCCACTGCGCCCGGCCAACTCCTTCTCTTTAAAAAAAAAAAAGTAATTGAAACATTGTTAGGAGAGGGGGAAAAAAACTATTATAAGAGCTAATACATCAAAAAGATATAGCAATTACAAACATGAGCACCTACCAACTGATCCCCAAAATGAGACAAAAATTGACAGAATTAAAGTAAGAAATAAATTCAACAAAAAGAGTTGAAGACAGCCGGGCTCGGTGGCTCAGCCTGTAATCCCACGCTTTTGGAGGCTGAGGTGAGTGGATTGCCTGAGCCCGCGGGCTTGAGACCCGCCTGGGCAACTTGGTGAGACCTCATCTCTACAATAAATCAAAAATTAGCCAGGCGTGGTAGCGTACGCCTGTAATTCCGGCTACTCGGAAGGCTGAGGCGGAAGGATCGCCAGAGCCCAGCAGGTCAAGGCTGCGGTGGCTGGGAGTGGTCACTGTACTCCAGTCTGGGTGATGGAGTGAGACTCCAACTCAAAAAAAAAAAAAAAAGAGTTGAAGACTTCAACACTCCATTCATAATGAATACAAAAGCAAGAAAAAAATAAAAGAATAAATGACTTGAATAACACTATATGAAGCAAGAGGACCTAACAAACATATATAGAACAGTACCCAGCAGCAGCAGAACACATGTTCTTCTTAAGTACACATGGAACATTCTCCAATATAGACCACATTAGGCCAAAAAAAAAAGTCAGTAAATTTTAAAAGATAGGAATCATATAAAATATGTTCTCTGACTACAATGGAATTAAAAACCAACAATTAAAGAAACTTTAAAAAATTCACAAATACGTAGAAATTAAACAACACACCTAAATAACCAACCAATGGGTCAACAAGAAATAACAAGAAAAACTAGAAAATACTTTGACATGAATGAAAATACAACATACCAAAACTGAAATAATGAAAAGAATGAGGTAGAGCAACAGGAACTCTCATTTACTACTGACAGGAATACCAAATTTCTTACTAAACATATTCTTACCATATGATGCAAAGAAATTGAAATTTTATATCCACAAATACCTGCATCTCAATGTTTATATCAGGTTTATTCATAATTGCCAAAACTTAGGAGCAATGAAGTTGTCTTTCAGTTCATAAATAGATAAATAAGCTATGGTACATTCAGACACTGAAATATTATTCAGCACTAAAAAATATATATATGAGCTATCAAGTCATGAAAAGACATGGAGAAAACTAAAGTGCATATTATTAAGTAAAAGAAGCCAGCCTGAAAAGGCTACTATACCCGGGCATGGTGGCTCACACTTGTAATCCTAGCACTTTGGGAGGCAGAGGTGAGAGGACTGCCCGAGTCCAGGGGTTCGAGACCAGCCTGGACAACTTGGTGAGACCTCATCTCTACAATAAATCAAAAAATTAGCTGGGCATGGTGGCACATGCCTATGGTTCTGCTACTTACAAGGCTGAGGTGAAAGGATCACTTGAGCCCAGCAGGCTGAGGTTGTAGTGGCCATGGGCATGCCACTGCACACCAGCCTGGGGGGGTTAAGGAGGGGAGGCTACTACATACTGTATGATTCCAACTATATACCACACCTGAAAAATGCAAAACTTAAGACAGTACAAGATCAATGGTTTCAGGAATTAGAGGGTAGGGAGGGAGAAACAGATGAAGCACAAAGGATTTTTAGAACAGTGAAACTACTCTGTATACTATAATGGTTAATATATGTCATCATAAGTTTGTCCAGACTTATAGAATGGATGACTCCAAAACTGAACCCCTAATGTAAACTATGGACTTCAGGTGTATGATGTGTACAATGTATGTTCATTAAATGTAACAAGTTTATCCTTCTAGTGGAGGACAATGAAAGGAGCATATGAGATATCTGTGTATCTTCTGCTCAATTCTGCTGTGAAACTAAAACTGCTCTAAATATTTTTTTCTAAAAAAAAAAAAAGATCTCCAATCAATAACCAACCAGAGCAATCACTTGAGAAAATAGAAAAGAGCAGCCGGGCTCGGTGGCTCAGCCTGTAATCCCAATACTTTGGGAGGCCGAGGTGGGTGGATTGCTGCGGTGGCCGGGAGCGGCCACTGCACTCTAGTCTGAGTGACAGAGTGAGACTCCAACCCAAAAAAAAAGAAAAGAAAATAGAAAAGAGCAAGCTAAACTCAAAAAGAAGAAAATAAGATAGCGCCGTGAAAAGATCGCCAAAGTTGGTTGGGCTCGGTGGCTTAGCCTGCAATCCCATGCTTTGGGAGGCCAAGGTGAGTGAATTGCCTGAGCCCGCAGGTTCGAGACCCACCTAAGCAACTTGGCAAGACCTCATCTCTACAATAAATCAAAAAAAATTAGCTGGGCATGGTAGCGCACACCTGTAGTTCCCGCTACTTGGAAGGCTGAGGCGGAAGGAACACCGGAGCCCAGCAGATGGAGGCTGTGGTGGCCGGAAGTGTGCCACTGCACTCCAGTCTGGGCGACAGAGTGAGACTCTAACTCAAAAAAAAAAAAAAAAAAAATCAACAAAGTTGACTAAGCAGACTGACCTAGAAAAAGAGAATAATAATACGTATATTACTAAAATTAGGAGTGAAAATGGGGATGGCACTACCAACCTTGCATAACTAAAAAGGATTATAAGAGAATATTATGAGCAACTACATGCCAACAAATTGGATAACCAAAATTTAACAAATTCCTAAAAACACACATATTACCAGAACTGATTCAAGAATAGAAAGTCTATCCTTAACAAATGAAGACATTGAGTCAATAATCAAAAAATTTCTGACAAAGAAAACCCTTGAACTAGATGGCTCTATTCCATCAATTGTTTGAAGAAAAATTAACATCAATTCTTCTTAAACTCCTCCAAAAAATAGGACAGAACACTTCCTAACTCATTCTGTGAAGCAACTACCCTGATACCAAAGCCAGACAGAGACATCACCATGACCAAGTGAGATTTATCTCAGGAATGAAATTGGATCAAAATATAGAAATCATTTAATGTAATATATCATAGTAATAAAGGAAAAAAATTCACATGATCATCTCAATAGACACAGAAGGATCTGACAAAATCCAATACCTTTCATGATTAAAAAAAAAAAAACAAAAAAACTCAACAAACTAGGAATACAAAGGACCTTATTCTACCTGATAAAGGGGATCCATGAAAAACCCATCGCTAACATCACACTAATGCTGACTCAAAGCTTTTCCCTAAAATCAGGAACAAGAAAAAGATGTCCACTCTCACTAACTATTTCTGTTCAACTAAAACTATTTCCTGTAGGTCTATCTAACATGATCTTATACATAGAAAACTCTAAAAAATCTGCAAAAAAAACTCTGAAACTACTAGAGCTAATCAGTGAGTTCAGCAAATTTGCAGGATACAAGATCAGTATGCAAATTTTAGTTGCATATACACTAGCAATGATCAATCTGAAAAGGAAATTTTAAAAAACAATTCATTTACACTGGCATCAAAAAGAACAAACACTTGAGAAAACAGAAAAGGAAGAGCAAGTTAATTAACTTGGGATTAAATTTAATTAAGGAAGTATAAGACTTGAACACTGAAGACTATAAAGTATATATATATATGTTTGAGTCAGAGTCTCACTCTGTTGCCCAAGCTGGAGTAGCATGTTTACAGCCACCACAGCCTTGACCTGCTAGGCTCAGGTGATCCTTCCACCTAATGCCACCACATCTGGCTACATCCAAAACTTTTTGAGCACCATGGTGATACCACAAGTTGAAAATTCCACACCTAACACATTGGCTTTCTGATGGTTCAACATATGCAAACTTTGTTCCATGCACAAAATTATTAAAATGTTGTATAAAGTTACCTTCAGGCTATGTGTGTAAGGTATATATGGAACATAAGTTAATTTCATGTTTAGATTTGGGTCTCATCATTATGTATACGCAAATATTCTAAACACCAAAAAAACAAAAAAAAAATCCAAAATCCAAAACACTTCTGGTTCCAAGCACTTCAGATAAGAAATACTTAATCTGTATTAAAATGAACCTACTCCTCCAATTAATATACAGATTCAGTGTAATCCTGATTAAAATTCCAAATTCCTTTTTGCAGAAATGGATAAGATGATCCTAAAATCAGACAGAAACACAAAGGACCACAAGTAACCAAAACACTCTTGAGAAAGAGCAAACTTGGAGAACTCATACGTTCCGATTTCAAAATTTACCACAAAGCTATAATAATCAAAACAGTGTAGTAGTGACATAAGCATAGACAAATACATCAATGGAACAGAACTGAAAGCCCAGAAATAAACCCATACATCTATGACTAATTTATTTTCAATAGGGTGCTAAGACCATCCATTTGGAAAAGTTGTCTTTTCTACAAACTGTACTGGAAAAACTGGATATCCACATGCAAATTATTGAACCTGGTTCCCTAACTCACACCACATATTCACTCAAAATAGACCAAAGATCTAAATGTAAGAGTCAAAACCTGTAAGACCGTCATAAGAAAACGTAAGTATAAATCTTCATGATGTTGTATTAGGCAACAGTGTCTTAACCTGACACCAAAAACAGAAGTAACAAAAAACAGATAAACTGGAATTCATCGAAATTAAAAACTCTTGTGTAACAGTTATCATAATACTGTTATCATAAAACTCTTGTGAAACAGTTATCATAATATCATAAGAAAGGGATTGGTAGCAGTGAGAAACTGCCAGCAGAGGAAGAGGGGGCACTTCCTCCTCATCAATAAGAGTACCTGATTGCAAACCAGGTGAAGTGGGGAACAGTGAAGTCCAAACTTCACCTACACAATGACCAATTTTATACCTAATCCTACATCTTTAAAATTAAAAAAAAAAAAACAACTTTTGTGCATTCAAGAACACTATCAAAATCAAGAAAAGAATGAAATTTTCTCCCATAGAATGGGAGAAAATATTTGCAAATCAGATATCTAACATGGTTCTAGCATCCAGAATATAAAAAGAACTACTACAATTCAAAAATTTAAAAAGTAGTTAAAATATAGATAAGACATAGATATTTCTATATTGTGAACATCAATACAATTCTAAGCACATAAGGAAAAAAAAGAAATTATTAATTAGCATTTGAAAAATATGCTCCACATCATAAGTTATTATTGAAATGTAAATCAAAAGCAAAATGAGACACTTCAGATACACTATAATTAAAGAGAAGACATTAAGTGTTAGCAAGGATGTAGAGAAATTAGAACCCTCATAAATTGCTGGTGGGAATATAAAATAGTACAGTACCTTGTAAAAACACTTGACAATCTCTCAAAAAGTTAAACAGAGTTACCATATGCCCAAGTAATTCCATTCCCATATATCTAAAATACTGAAAACATATGGTCACACAAAAACTTGTGCAAGAATGTACATAGCAACATTGTTCATAATAGTCAAAAAGTAAGAACAACCTAAGTGTCCATTAATGGATGAATGGATATACAAAATGTAGTACAATAATTTACTACATTTTACAGTATTTCACACAATGGAAAATTATTCAGCAATAAAAAGGAATAAAACACTGATACATGTTACACTATGGAGCAACTTTTAAAACATTATGCTAATTGAAAGAAGACAGGCTGGGTTCGGTGGCTCAGCCTGTAATCCCAGTGCTTTGGGAGGCCAAGGTGAGTGGATTGCCTGAGCCCACGGGTTCGAGACCCACCTGGGCAACTTGGTGAGACCTCATCTCTACAATAAATCAAAAATTAGCCGGGCGTAGTAGTGTGCACCTGTAGTTCCAGCTACATGGAAAGCTGAGGCGGAAGGATCACCTGAGCCCAGCAGGTCAAGACTGCAGTGGCTATGAATGTGCCACTGCACTCCAGTCTAGGTGACCGAGTGAGACTCCAACTCAAAAAAAAAAAAAAAAAGAAGACAGACCCAAAGGACCACATATTATATGATTATATTTACAAGAAATTTTTTAAAAAGGCAATCCACAGACACAGAATGTAGATTAGTGGTTGCTAGGGAATGGGGGAGAAAGAAATGGGGAGTGACTGCCAAGTGGTACAGAGTTTTTTTCCCTGTGGTGATAGAATGTTCTGGAATAGATAAAGGTGATTGTTTGCACAACTTGTGAATATACTAAAATCACTGAACTGTATTCTTCAAAATGGTTAAAGTGATTAATTTAATGTTATGCAAATTTTATCTCTACTAAGTCTACCTACAAAAACGTGAATCACCTAAACAAGAGAAAGGATCAGGCTGGCCTCAGATTTCTATATAATAACACCGCCCCCTAACTTTTAACTTTGAAAACTCACAAATCTACCGAAAAACTGAAAGACAGGTACAATAGCCATATACCATTAATTTGCCTCATCTAGTTAGATGTGTGTGTTTACTTATCTTTATGTAGTTGTTTGCTGTTTATTTAGGTTTTTAAGCTAAGTTACAGATATCATTTCAACACATTTCTTCTACAAACAAGGATACTCTCCTACAAACCAAAATATTAACATCACACCCAAAAAATTTGACAGTGATACAAAAATTGTATTGTTCCAATAACATCCTTTGTAGTTCCTTAACTCTATGATCTAATAAAAGATCACGCATTGCATGTAGTAATTAGGCCTCTCATATTCTTCAATACAGAATAGCTCCCCTATTTGTCTTTCACAACATTAACATTTTCTTTAAAACCCTTAAAGACATATTAGAATATAATGTCCTATGCTATAATAATATAAATAATAAAAATTGGTAGTTGAAATCAGGGGAGATGCAAAGAAGTCTGGGATTGCTAATCTATTCCTCTTTCATAGAAAGGAGTCAACAGTTACTGTCTACAATTTAAGCATATGTAGTTTTCAAGAAAATAATGACTCCAGTTACTTACTATTTTTAATAATTTTAAAGAGGAATTTTAAGAAATATTATTGCTTGGCCATTGCTTTGTTAAACTCTGGTGTGTCCAGAGTTTTTTTTTGAGCTATGGCTATCATGCTTCCTAACTTCGGCCCCTCCCCAACCTTGGTGAGGTGAATCTCCTCTCTCTAATTTACTTTCTAAATAAACTATGTTTTCCAACCTAAAAAAAAAAAGAATATATATATATATATACACATATATATAATTTCTTGAGGTAAAGAATATTTCACTTAAGTTCATTAAACTTAAATTGCTGCTTTTTCAAATTAAACTAATTAATTTATATTTCTGAAATACACTGATGATAGTTTTTAGTCAAATATTTAAGTTTTACTTCAGGAAAAGACATAATGAATATCAATTAATCCTGAATTGTACCCCACATCTTTTAAATAAATAAATAAACAAATAAATAAATAAAAAGAAAATCGATGAGACATACCTGATTCATACAACTCTTCTTCCACTGATAGCCCAACTTCTCACAAGTCTCTTTCAGACATTGATAAGATTTGTCTGCATCCAATTTGGTAAAGAATCGTGTCATTCTTTTGACCAAGCGCTGCCAGGGGTTCTACATGTCATACAGAAAAAAACTGAATAAATATACTATGACTAAAAGCAACCATATCAGAGATACTTAAGTCTAAAAATTCTTTTCTATTTACTTAAAATTACTTTTGATGAAGGCATCCTCTAATTCTTTCTTTCTTGTTCAAAAATGTATATAATTTAAAAGTTAGGGCCAGGCTCAGTGGCTCAGCCTATAATGCCAGCACTTTGGGAGGGCGAGGTGAGGGGATTGCCTGAGCTCACGGGTTTCAGACCCACCCGGACAACTTGGCAAGACCTCATCTCTACAATAAATAAAAAAAAAATTAGCTGGGCATGGTAGCATGTGCCTGTAATTGTTACTTGTAAGGCTGAGGTAGAGAGCCCAGCAGGTCAGCGCTGTGGTGGCCGGGACCGTGCCACTGCACTCCAGTCTGGGCGACAGAATAAGACTCCAACTCAAAAATAAATAAATAAATAAATAAATAAATAAATAAAATAAAAGCTATACACCTAAGATTTACACATAAAAAAGACTTCAAGACAATAAAAAAAGCCGGGCACAGTGGCTCAAGTCTATAATTCCAGCACTTTGGGAGGCAGAGGCAAGAGGATTGCCTGAGTTCAGGGGTTCAAGATCAGCCTGTGCAACAAGGCGAGACCTCGTCTCTACAAAAATCAAAAAACTAGTCACAAAAATTAATGTGGTGGCACATGTCAGTGGTTCTAACTACTTGGAAGGCTAAGGCAGAAGGATCACCTGAGCCCAGTAGGTCAAGGCTACGGAGGCCATGAGCCTGCCACTGCCCTCCAGCCAGGGCAACAGAGTGAGATTCCAACTAAAAAAAAAAAAAAAAAAAGACAATAAAAAAACAAATGGCTGCCATTATTTATTTGAAAAATAAAATTCCCTTACCTGTGATGATCCTGGGGTTCCAAGGAACTGACTATTCAGAAGCATATGATCAGGACATGTGGGTTGGGAAAAACTGATCCCTTGTACCAGTTTATCAATGTATGAGGAATTGGTATCCCATAGAGAAAGACCTGTCCGTGGTTCTGGCTGGGAACTGGAGTACTTCACATTTTCTTCACTGAGGCATTAAGACAGAGGAGAAAATATGTCTTTAGTAAAATAAAATCTGTTAGGCCTTTCTTATACCACACAACCATTCTCAAACTGATAAAATTATATTAAGAAAAATATACAGGCCAAGCATGGTGGCTTATGCCTATAATCCCAGCACTTCGGGAGGCCGAAGTGAGAGGACTGCCTGAGCCCACGGGTTTGAGACCAGCCTGGGCAACCTGGTGAGACCTCATCTCTACAATAAATCAAAAAATTAGCCAGGCGTAGTGGCACGTGCCTGTAGTTCCAGCTACTTGGAAGGCCGAGGCAGAAGGATCACCTGAGCCCAGCAGGTCAAGGCTGCAGTGGCTGTGAGCGTGCCATTGCACTCCAGCCTGATTGACAAAGTGAGACTCCAACTCAAAAAAGAAAGAAAAAAAACATACATGTATTATTCTTCATGGGAATAATACATTCAATAACTACTTAATCTTTATTAGTCTTACCTAGAAGCGCTGGTTACTGGAGAAAAGTCCAAATTGGATTGAATGTGCTTAGAGAATCCACTGGGAGATTCCGATACACCACCTGAAGTGACTCGGGGCCTCTTTGCCCCTAAAAAAGCAAACACAGACAAATGCTTTCAAGTCTTCTATGCAGACATTTTTTAATTGACCCAACTACTGCTAACTTGAAGAAGTAAAACTAAGCCTAAATCCATTTATTTAACATAAAATATTTATAAGACAAATATTGACTCTTCTTATATAATTTTATAAGAAATGTGGTTAAGTTTTAAGCTAAAACTCTTTTGTTAAATTAGGTATTTCACGAATTGTGACCTATGGTACGTTCCAAGTGTGGGTACCATGCTCAGGCCACAATTTTAGTGGCGCCTTTTATGGGTAACAGAACAATGTTCTATGAAGATAGAGAGACCTGGCTAAAGAACCAGAACTTTTTAAAATAAAAAATAATTTATAATGATGATAATAAACATTATGAATGTGCTCTATCCAACATTCTTTCCTCCCCTGGAAAAGCTTTACCAAGATTATACAGAAAATAATGCTTTATAAATTCATGATTACAATCCTCAGCTGGACTCTCAACACTGTGAGACAATCTTTGTTTCTCTAGTCAGTTTCCTCTCCCTTTCTCCACAGGACTATTTCCAAACTTTTACACTTTTCCTAAATTCCCGAGACCACTGTCCATCACCTCATTACTTAGCATATAATACCATCTCCCATTTCAGAGAGAAAATAAAGCCATTAGACAGAAACTGTCTCAACTTGTCACTATCAAACCTGCTAATGTACCTGCATGCCTATCCATCCTTTCCTCCCTTCCATCCTATCAAACGTTCATCCCTCTACTTGTGCTATGGAGCCCATATGTTTCTACTTCCCTGGGGATCTTGATGCTCTGTTATTTATTCCCTTTCTCTTAGACTGTTAGCCTATTACTCTCTAGTGGATCTGTCTACTAATACACCACTTAAACACCCTTAAGTTTTGCCAGTCTTTTTATTGATTAATCCATTCACTCAAATGTTTTATTAGGCCTACTATGTGCCAGGCATTATTCTAGGTATTAGGTATTCAGCAGTGAACAAATAGACAAAAACTTGTGGTCTCTTAAATCCTACGTTTTACTAAGAAGAAACAAAATAAAATGTGAATGATCAGATAAAATAAGTGGAGGTCTGAGAACTGACTGAATTCCCTCTTATCCACAAGGAATATGTTCTAATAGATGTTTAAAACTGCAAATAGTGCCAAATCCTATATACTATAACCTTTTGATCTGATAACCAAACAGCTACTAAGTGACTAATGGGTGGGTAGCACATACAGCATGGATATGCTAAACAAATGAATGATTCACATACCAGGTGAGACAGAGGAGGGACAGTATAAGATTTCATCTTATTACTCAGAATGACATCCATTTTTTTTTTTTTTGAGTTGGAGTCTCACTCTGTCGCCTAGACTGGAGTGCAGTAGCACGCTCCCAGCCACCGCAGCCTAGCCCTGCTGGGTTCCAGCGATCTTTCTGCCTCAGTCCTCCAAGTAGCCAGAACTATAGGCACACACTACCATGCCTGGTTAATTTGTGATTTATTGTAGAAACGAGGTCTCGCCAAGTTGCCTGGGTGGATCTCGAACCTGCAGGCTCAGGCAATCCACTTGCCTCGGCCTCCTAAAGTGCTGGGATTACAGGCTGAGCCACTGAGCCCAGCCAGACATCTGATTTTAAATCTATGCATTATTTATTTCTGGAATTTTCCATGTAATGTTTTCGGGCCATGAGTGACTGCAGGTAACTGAAACTACATTTAATGGGGAATAATATTGAACTTGGCAACATAAGTCACCATGACTTTTGACAAGAGTAGATGGTAAAAACTTTGAAACTAGTTTTGAGATGTTTGAAATTAGGGAACTCTTTTGAGATGTTCTTGCAAAAGAAAGAGATGGAATGGTAAGAAAAAATGGGGTCAAGAGAAGTTGGCTTATATCTGGAGCAATCTATCCACATTAACAGGGAACAAAGTAGAATATATGAATATAGAGACAGTCAGGTGGGTAGGGATGGTGGTGGGTGGTTGTGTAAGTTCCCTCCTGGAGGATTCTATCCCCCAGTGAAATAGAAAACACACCGGGCTCGGTGGCTCAGCCTGTAATCCCGTGCCTTTGGGAGGCTGAGGTGAGTGGAATGCCTGAGCCCATGGGTTCGAGACCTGCCTGGGCAGCA
>NW_007258421.1:200170-227001 GCF_000164805.1 Carlito syrichta
GCAGATCACCGGAGCCCAGCAGGTCGAGGCTGCAGTGGCTGGGAGTGGCCACTGCACTCCAGTCTGGGCGACAGAGTGAGACTCCAACTCAAAAAAAAAATAGAAAACACTGTCACCAACTAAGAGTGAGAATGAGGAAGAAGATAATAAGCGTTAAAGAGGCTGGGCACTGTGGCTCACACCAGTCATCCCAGCACTTTGAGAGGCAAAGGCAAGAGGATTACCTGAGTCCAAGGGTTTGAGACCAGCCTGGGCAACATGGCGAGACCTCATCTCTACAATAAATCAAAAAATTAGCTGGGCATGGTGGTGTGTGCCTGTAGTTCCAGCTATTTGGAAGGCTGAAGCAGAAGGATCACCTGAGCCCAGCAGATTCAGGCTGTGGTGGCTGTAGCATGCTACTGCACTCCAGCCTGGGTGACAGACTGAGACTCTGACTCAAAAAAAGTTAAAGAGAAGAGAAAAGGTATAAAAATTTGATTTAAGAGAATCACACAGTGAAAGAAGGAAAGAAATGTAGTCTGAATGCCAGGCAGCATTAAGGGCCCACTTGCAGCCAGGCATGATGGCCCATGCCTATAATCCCAGCAGTCTAGGAGGCCAAGTCAGAAAGACTGCTTGCACTTAGGAATTCAAGACCAGCTTGGGCAATGTAGTGAGACACCATCTCTAGAAAATAATAATAGTAATAATAAAAATAAGGACCTACTTGAGATTCGTAATCCTGAATTCAAAGTGAACACTGTTGGATATTTTTCTCCAATTGCAGTCAGTGGTACAGGTACAGAGTAGGTAGAAAACTTGGGTTAAACTTGGGTTGGGTTTTGCCCAGTAAGTATGAAGAGGGAAGAGGGCAAGGAAGTTAAAGATGACAAACACAAAACAGTTATTGATAATTACTGACCTAAGAATTTAAGAGAGGTATGGATAAAATTGAGGACCTAGGGAAGAGGCAGGTAAAAGACCGTGAAAAGGTAGCAGAATTAATGGACTGCAAGTCTAGTTAGAGTCAAAGGATTGTTAACATCAGGATATGAAGGGAGGAAGTCAGAAAAAAATTATACTGATGATCATACCAGAATATTTGAAGACAAGATCACTAGAGGAAAGAAGCCCAAGAAACAGTGAGATCAGGCTATTGGGTGGATCAGCCAAGTGAATATTTAAATTACCAAAAATCATAACAAAAATTACAATAAGAGTCATGTTGGAGAGAGTAATAGTATGGCAGAAACTGTAATTTGGAGTTCAGAAGTTAGAGGGGACACAAATACATGAAGAAAGGAGAAAGTGACCATGAAGAACAAAGATGGACACCTGCCATACTTCCAGATTCAAGCATATGAGGGCATGGAAAAGAAAATACCTACTACTTCAGAAGAAGTAGTGTCCTCAGGTGAACAATGGAGTTCAATTAGAGCAAGAAGGCAAAAGAAACATTCGGAGGGAAATTTAAAAATAATTAAATGTTCCTCATTTATCTCTAGCTATTGTCCTCTCCTGATTCACAATCAAACTTCTTAAATAAGTTGTCTATACTGATTGTTTCTGCTTTTTTACCTCTCTTTTACACTACAATCACTGTGCTCTAGAAATTACTCCCAACTCTCCATCAAATTGCTCTTGCCAAGATCATGAGTAACCACCATCTCATGGAATCCAATGGACAAATTTTAAGCTTCATGTTGTTAATTTATTCAGCACTATTTACTACTGTTATGTACTTTCTGCTCTTAGCCTCAATTACTCTACTCTCCAGATGTTCCTCTCACTTCACGGCCTCTTTGATTCCCTGGCCTTCACACCACTTAAATACTGGCATTTCTTAAAATTCCATACACTCAATTTCATATACCACCATGGTTTAAATTACCATCTATTTGTAGAAAACACCAAAATTGGCATCTCAAGCATATCTCCTGAGTTACGCTTACACACACATACACTAAAACAGTACTGAACAGTTTTCACTTAATTCCTCAAATTTAACATGTCCAAAAACAAATAAAATTTCCCATAATATCTGCTTCTCCCCCTCAGTAACTAAATTAGAACCTAGAAGTCATCCTTGATTCTTCATTCCCCTTCATTTTCCACATCTAACCAGTCTAAGTCTTATGAATTCTAGTTCTTAAAGTACTTTGGAATCATCTCTTTTCTCCAACCTGACTGCAACTAATCTACTCCAAGCCATTATCTTCTCAAATACAGTCTATTAGCAAAAAAGCCTACACCACTTTTAACCTCTTTCTATCCATCAAAAACAGGAGGAAAAAAATAGTAGACAGCACTTTAAAACCAAAGATATAACCATGTCACTTCTTACTTAAAATCTCTCAAAAGTTTCCTCAACAGCCTTAAGTTAAAGTTCAAAATCCTTAACATGGCTTACGAGGTCCTCTTCTACAACTTGGTCACCAGACACCTCTCTGGTCTTGTCTCAAATCTCTCTCCTTCTCCTACTTCTCTGTTCACTCTTTCACTCAACAAATAATTACAGAGTGCCTATGATGCACCATACACTGCGCTAACCACTAGTGATACAGTGATGAACATGACAGACATGGTCAACGTCCTACTGATCTTTCCAGTTCCTCATACACATCAGACTTTCTAAATCTAAGATTTTCCAAATGCTGCTTCCTCTGCTCAAAACCAAATCTGCCACTCACTTGCCTAACTAGCTCTCCATAATCTTTACATCTTAGATATAATGTCATTTCCTCAGGAAGAAAAGTCTTTCCTATCCCTTAAAGAGCTGGTCAAACACTGAGCTTACTCTGACTTTTCCCTTTATAATTATTAATAAAATCACTTACATTTGTTTTTTCTACTAGACATTATAATCTCTATAATGACAGAGACCATGGCTATCTTACGTTGTGTACTTGTGATACTAAATCTGCAAATAACTTTTCTTTCAATGGAAGAAAAAAAAAACTTGTATTTAAGGATATTACCTTTCTTGAGGGGTTTGTTGTACCATCTATCTTTTTTGATGTCTGGAATAGTAATTCTTACTGATGGATTCTCAACTAGGATTTTATGAAGCAGAGCTGAAAATAAAACATTAAGACATTTATAAAAAAAATCACACAGATTAGAAAAGCCTATGGCTCATGATAGGGAACACATTATCTACTTGCTTACTTATGTCTAAATATTTTGAGGGAAGAAATAGAATAAAGCTACTAAATTATTGCTTTAATTTCATGCAGTTGTTCTTTGCTGCTATCTATATCTTAGAATAGTCTTCCCGAATCTGATTCTCAACTATTTGCAAATAAGGAGAACAAGAGACAGGTGGAAATGTTCCTCCTCATGTGACAACATTAACAAAGATACAAAAAAGTCCTCTTATCCATTTTCAATGCTGAATTTCCTTTGGGCAATATGTTTTCATATGACCTCCTCATTCACATGGTTTTATAAGGAACATTTACTTACCAATAACCTCTTTTTTTTTTTTTTTGAGTTGGAGTCTCACTCTGTCGCCCAGACTGGAGTGCAGTGGCTGTTCCCAGCCACCGCTGCCTCGACCTGCTGGGCTCCAGCGATCCTTCCGCCTCAGCCTTCCAAGTAGCTGGAACTACAGGTGCGTGCTACCACGCCCGGCTGATTTTTTGATTTATTGTAGAGATGAGGTCTCGCCAAGTTGCCCAGGCGGGTCTTGAACCCACGGGCTCAGGCAATCCACTCACCTCAGCCTCCCAAAGGCGCAGGATTACAGGCTGAGCCACCGAGCCCGGATCCCACCAATAACCTCTTAAGTGACAGTAACATAACCAGCCATCATCCTAAGGTATCTTAATTATCTTGAGAAAAAATTCATATATCTGCCAATACCAAAATTGTTTTCTAATGAACCAAACTTAAATGTAAAAATGAAGCCATAAAAACACAGGGAACTTTATTTATTTTATAACATTAGGGATAGAAAAAACCTTTCCAAATATGACAATGTAGTCAGAAACCTACTAATAGATTTGAAAAAGACAATATGTAATTTTAAAAAAGAACAAAAAAGAAAATACAGTATATCTATATGTCAATATAGCATAAACAAAATGAAAATAAATGGCAGTGAAAAGTATTTGTAATAAATGCAATGGTTTAATGACATTAATATATTTATTAAATAACACTTCAGCTGGGTGTGGTGGCTCACACCTATTATCTTAGCACTTTGGGAGGCGAAGGCAGGAGGACTGCTTGAGCCAAGGAGTTCAAGACCAGCCTAGACAACACAACAAGATCTCATCTCTACAAAAAAATTAAAAAATTAGCTGAGCATGGTGGCATGCACCTACAGTCCCAGCTTGGGGTACTGAAGTGGGAGGATTCTCTAAGCCCAGGAGGTCGAGGCTACAGTGATCCATGATTATGCCACTGCACTCTAACCTGGGTGACAAAGTGAGACCCTGACTCAAAAAAAAAAACAAAAAAACCTTCAAAGTGATAAGAAAAACAACACATCTCTTGGTTAAAAAGAGCAAAATAGACAAAAAGTTAATAAACACATAAAGGATATATAACTTCATTAGCATTAAATTTAAAATAATAACTATCACTTATAGGCCTACTAGATTAAAGTTTTTTGTTTGTTTTTAATGTAAACTGATGAGACTGATGAAATGGTACGAACTTACTGGAAAGCAATTTGGAAAAATAAGCCATAATAATTAAAAACTACATACATCCTTGATCCTGCAATAATGCTTCTGGGGGTTAAAACAAATAGATAATGTAAGGGTATATGCAAAGATTAAGTCACACAAATGTTTATCACATCTTTTCTATAAGAGTGAAATTTAGGAAAAAATCTAAATCTAACAAAGTTAGATGAGTATAGTAAACAATATCCATATGGCAGAATATTACCACAGCCTTTAAAAACGGTGAATTATATTTTATATATTATTCCATGACCATAACAATTAGTCATGGAAAATGTTCACAGAACATTAAAAAAAACCAGGTAATGAAATTGCATTAGTATGATCTCATTTTGTGTAAAAACACATATACATAACATGTAAAAACACAAAGATATAACATACATATCCCATATACCCATTATGACAGTGGTCCCATAAGATTATAATATGATAGTTTTACTATATCTTTTCTATGTTGAGATATATTTAGATACACAAATACTACTGTTTTATAATTACTTACAATATTCAATACAGTAACATGCTGGACAGGTTTGTAGCCTAGTATCAACAGGCTGTACCATATAGCCTACATGTGTAGTAGCCTTATTTCATCTAGGTTTGCATAAGTACACTCTAGGATAGCGATAAATGACAAAATCACCTAATGACACATTTCTTAGAATGTATCTTTGTTGTTAAGCGAAACATGGTTGTATTTACAAAAAAATATAGAAGTGCATATCGATATTTTTATTTATTTAACTAAAAGGTCATCTAGGAGCATAGATTCAAGTTGCCCTGAACATACACTCCCCAAAATATTTTTAAAAATC
This sequence comes from Carlito syrichta, assembly GCF_000164805.1. Classification (NCBI taxonomy): domain Eukaryota; kingdom Metazoa; phylum Chordata; class Mammalia; order Primates; family Tarsiidae; genus Carlito; species Carlito syrichta. The sequence goes on from NW_007258421.1 coordinate 205,665, forward strand.
TAGGTCTGAGTTCTGGGACTAAAGGGTTATTTTTTCCTTAATTTTTATTTTTATTTTCTAATTTATCTGCAAGGATCATAGATTATTTATGCGATTATTTAAAAGCCAAAAAGAAAAATACTGTAAGAAATACTGTAACAAGACTTCATATTCAAGAAATCAGTACTTTCAATCAAGATAACTCAGTTACCTAGAGGAGCAGAATCAATTTTTTTCCAAGGGTTGAGGTATGTTTTTTTTTCTTTCCAATCAGAATATTCCTGACAATTGTCACTTGGCTGGTCCCACGGCAATTCTAAAAATAAATAAGGCCCAGTTTTCTGAATGTTCATATCACTATAAAGATTTCAAGGAAAAATAACCAATAATACAAACACATGAAAAGTTTCTTCCAAATTAATTCAATATGGCTTTCAAACGAAGAATGCCAACTCAGAATTTTTTTTTTTTTTTTTGAGGTAGAGTTTCACTGTCACCCAGGCTGAAGTACAGTGGCACAATCATGGCTCACCACGCCAGCCTTGAACTCCTGGGCCCAAGCAATCCTCCTACCTCAGCCTCCCTATTAGTTGGAATGGACTACAGGTGTGCACTATCATGCCTAGCTAATTTTCCATTTTTTTGTAGAGACAGGATTTCACTTTGTCCTCCAGGCTGGTCTTGAACTCCTGGGCTCAAGTTTGGCTTCTCAGAGTGCTGGGATTACAGGTGTGAGTCATAGTGCCCAGCCTAACTCAGAAAATTTAGAGGCACTTCAAAGATAGATGAACAATTTTGAGGCCCTAGTGTTTTCAAGTGTTTACATGACTCTTGTAAGAGATAAATACTGAGATTTTTTTCATTTAACTATACATATACATACCTGATTTTAAAAAATCTTTGGGGTTAAAAGTTCCAAGTTAGTTATAGATAAATTACTACTTGCAGTGGACTCCAAAAGTCTTATGTTGAAATCTTAACCCACAATGTGATGACATGTACAGGTATGGCCTTTGAGAAGTGATTAGATCATGAAGGCAGGAGCTGTCACAAGTGATATTAGTGCCCTTATAAAAAGACACAAGTGAGCTTGCTTCCACTCTCTTGACACAGCAAGATGGCCATATGCAAATCAGGATGAGGGCCCTCACCAGAACACAACGATGCTAGCACCCCTATTTCTGACTTCCAGCCTCCAGAAATGTCAAAAATAAATTTCTGCTGTTTATAAGCCACCCAGTCTATATTTTGTTATAGTACTGATTCAGAAGCTATTAAAATACGATCATATCAATATAAATTTCCTGGCTTATTTCATTTATTTTGGTGTAACAAATCTGACTTCTCACAGGACAGGGGTTTTAGCATGATTAAATAGCTCTTACCTCCAGCCAACATTGCAGTAAGTACTATTCCACAGGACCAAACATCAACTGGTTCTGCATGAAATTCTTTCCTCTTCAGGAGTTCTGGAGCAACATAAGGTAAAGTACCACACATCTTGTTCAACAAACGCTCACGATTATTATGTCGAAACACTGTTGCCAAGCCAAAGTCGGATATTTTAAGGTTATCTAAACCAAAAGAAAAAAGGATGACACAACAAAAATTTTTACAAATAGATACACTGAAAGGAAATAAGTTTTGTTAGAAATTACTAGTGTTACTTAAGGTCACAGAATTTCTCTACCATATGACCAATATAAACAAATAAAATTTTTAAGAAAAAATTTTTAAAAAAAAGACATCTTCATCTATGCTAAAAATAGAAAAGGCCTCATCTCTTCTATTAAGAGAAATATCACCAACACACAAAACAGTTTGGACCAGATTAAAAAAAGAAAAAAAAATTTTTTAAAAAGACATCTTCATCTATGCTAAAAACAGAAAAGGCCTCATCTCTTCTATTAACTTAAGAGAAACATCACCAACACACAAAACAGTTTGGACCAGATAGATTAAAAAAAGAAATTGGAATCCATTCTGGAAAAAGAGCATTCCAAACTTGAGCTGCAAGCATAACAAAGCCCTTTGGCAGATAGCATGGGCAGGGAAAGAAGAGGACATCAGTAATATACTAAGCACAACTTTTTCAGCAGCAAACAAATCCAGTTGTCAGGAAGAAAATATGTGAAGACACACCAAACTAATGATCAATAAACCGCAAGACACTGACACAGTGAGTAGGTTGAGGAAAGGAGGAAAAACTCTGAACTAAAAAACAAACAAGGGCAAACTTCCACCCTAATTTCCCATCTTCCAAGCAAATGGCAAGCAGGACTTTCAAGTTAACTTCTACTTAGTGAATATCTACTGTAACCAAGTGACAGACACTATACTAGCCAATGCAGGTAGTAGATAAATGAGTGAAGAAGACTGACAAGAGAAAACTGTCATAAAGGTTATAAAAATATATGCACTACAGGATGATAGAGGAAAGGGATCTAATCTAGTCTTCAGAGTCAAGAAAGGCCTCCTTTTTCAGAGGTATCAACTTGTACAGACTCTTCAGAGGATAATCTAGCAAAAGATGTAAAAATTTAAAATATTCACTCTTTAAACTAGATATTCCCACTTCTAAGGCAATATCCACAGAAATAACCACACAAAGTCACAAACATATTTGCAAATAACTTAAGTGTCCATCATTAAAGAAATGGCTAAATCTTATAATACATGTATACATAAAAACTATGGAGGTACCTGCTATTTAAAAAAAGACACAAAATAAGGTATAAGTGGAGCAAAAAGGCTAATGGCGGCCAAGTGCTATGGCTCACACCATATGAGCACTTTGGGATGCTGAGGCGGCAGAATCACTTGAGCCCAGGAGTTTAAGAACAGCCTAGGCAACACAGGGAGACTCACCTCTAAAAAAATTAGCTGGGCATGGTGGCACACACCTGTAGTCCTAGCTACTCAGGAGGCTGAGGCAGAAGGATCGCCTAAGCTCAGGAGATCAAGGTTGGGGCAAGCAGTGATTGGGCCATTGCACTCCAGCCTGGGCAACAGAGTGAGATTCCAACTCCAAAAAAAAAAAAAATAAAAGGCTAGTAGTATAACAAATAATTACTGCTATTAGGCCTGTGCACAAATTTTAAAAACAGTCATTATTGTCCTACTTTTTCAGGATTCTTCAACAAACAATCTCACATTTCCTTTTTTCCCCATATACCAAATTTTTTGAGTATGTGCCTTACGAAAATAACTTACAGCAGGGTAAATAACTAAACCTCAGGCTTGGACATGATTTTGAAGTACTTTGGTCCAACAAGTGAAGCAATGTTTATTCCCTTTACAATATTCCTGCTAATTATTAATCTAGTGTTTGATTTTAATGTTATAAACTCATTAAATTCCAAAGCACACTATTCTGCTTTTGAACAGATCTACTAGTAGGAGTTATCTTTATACTAATCCAAATTGCTTTCATATAGTTTTCACCCACGTTTTGAAGAACTATATTTAACAATTAGCAAGCTTCCCCTGAGTTCCCTTAATGATTCCTTATTTTGCACAGTTTCATCATTCTGTTCACTTTCCTATAAAAGGACATTAGTGTTCTACATGCCTTTATTGTGTGGACCCAGAAAACCCAGTATTTTTGGTGTAACCTCACCAGAGTAATGTTACACTGCTACCTTCCTAATTCTGGATAATATCACCTTAGTTTTCTATGATCAAATCACATAGTTGGCTAATATTAAGTTTGCTGCCTGGTAAATGTATTTTTCAACCTGCTTTGCTGCCAAAAACATGCCATTTTACTGTACTTGGTTAGTTTCTTCAACCAGATACTAGACTTTAGATATTTCCCTATTAGAAAACAATTTGTGGCCAGGCTTGGTGGCTCAGCCTGCAATCCCAGCACTTAAGGAGGCTGAGGTGAGTGGATTGCCTGAGCCCGTGGGTTCAAGACCATCCCCAGCAACTAGGCAAGACTTCATCTCTACGATAAATAAAAAATTAGCCGGGTGTGGTAGTGCGTGCCTGTAGTTCCGGCTACCTGGAAGGCTGAGGTGGAAAGCTCACCGGAGCCCAGCAGGTGGATACTGGGGTGGCTGTGAGTATGCCATGGCACTCCAGCCTAGGCAATAAAGTGAGACTCTGACTCAAAAAAAAAAAATACAAAGAAAGAAAGAAAACAATTTGTTAGATTTTGTCCACTAAATACATTCATTCATTAAATATTTTTTAAAACCTATTTGTCAGGTACTTCTCTTACACTAGGAATAGAGCATTAAACAAAACATAGGCCAGGCATGGTGACTCACACCTCTGACCCCAGCACTTTGGGAGGCCGAGGTGAGAGGACCGCCTGAGCCCACGGGTTCGAGATCAGCCTGGGGAACTTGGTAAGCCCTCATCTCTATAATAAATTAAAAAATTAGCCAGGTGTGGTAGCAAATGCCTTCCAGCTACTTGGAAGGCTGAGGCAGAGGATCGCCTGAGCCCACTAGGTCGAGACTACAGTGGCCATGAACATACCACTACACTCCAGCCCAGGCGACAGAGTGAGACTTCAACTCAAAAAACAAAACAAACAAAAAATACATAAAAACTACTGCCTCAGACAGCTGACATTTCTGTCTTCTTTTTTGATCCTAATTCTGTAAGTTAAAGCTTTCATTCATTATTTATTCCTCTCAGTTTTATGATATCCAAAAAATATAATCAAACTTCTTAACATCTTTATCCAGGTCATAAATGAAAAAGGATGATCAAGACAAGGTTAAGGTCCAGGGTATTCTAATAAGAACTTTCAGACTTCTCTACTTCATCCACAATTGTACCATGAGAGGCTTGTGAAGTTCAAATACTAATCTTCTCAAATATCCTTGACTTCTCAGATTTCTTGTTTTCAAATTCCAAAAGACTCCATCCTGGCTTGTATGGCTATATCAAAATAATTTAGGTACCAATGACAAAATGCTGAACTTACCTCTTTCATCCAGCAGCAGATTCTCTGGTTTAATATCCCTGTGAGTTATTCCAATACCATGCAAATAAACCTAAGGATGAAGCAGAGGGAAACCAGAATTTAATAATTTACTTCATTCATACTAATTTTAAGAAAAAGGGAAAGGGACAACTGTACCTACCACCCCTGCCATTAGTTGATGGAAGAACCTCTGAGCATCTTGTTCAGGCATGCCTATGTCTGGCTCTATAACAATTAATTATGAAAGTTAGCTTATTGGATAAATATAAGGCATCAATCACATAGTTTCTTAATTTGAAGCTTAGACATTATTGTACTTTAGCAAATAGAACTGAGCGCTAAAAAAAGATTCAGAAGTCCATTGACATACACAGTACTTAACTAATATTCCTATCTGTTAAATGGCAAAAGTAACATCACATAAGAATTATAAAGAAAGCTGGGCTCGGTGGCTCAGCCTGTAATCCCACGCCTTTGGGAGGCTGAGGTGAGCGGATTGCCTGAGTCCGCGGGTTCAAGACCGCCTGGGCAGCAAGACCTCATCTCTACAATAAATCAAAAAATCAGCCAAGCGTGGTAGTGCATGCCTGTAATTCCGGCTACTTGGAAGGCTGAGGCGGAAGGATCGCCGGAGCCCAGCAGGTTGAGGCTGCAGTGGCCGGGAGCACCACTGCACTCCAATCTAGGTGACAGAGTGAGACTCCAACTCAAATAAAGAATTATAAAGAAAAACCAGATCCAGTGCTCACGCCTGTAATCCCAGCACTTTGGGAGGTGGAGGAGAGAAGATTGCCTGAGCCCACGTGTTCAAGCCCAGCCTGGGCAATTTGGTGAGACCTCATCTACAATAAATTTTAAAAGTTGCCAGGTGTAGTGGCACATGCCTGTAGTCCCAGCTACTCGGGAGCCTGAGGTAGAAGGATTGTCTGAGTCCAGTAGGTAGAAGTGAGGTAGCCATAAGTGTGCCACTGTACTGCAGCATGGGCAACAGAGTGAGACACCGACTCAAAAAAAAAAACAAAAAAAACAAACTATCATCCAAATCAAGAAGGCAAGCTATGCCTTGAAAGTCCCTAGTTACTCTTATACTAACCCGGATTAATTTGATATCCTTCAAATTCTCCCTATTTCTTCCAAATGCTACGTCTATATTTTTCTCACTCCTGAAATATAATCGCCAAAGGGGAAGTTTGGGCAAATCTAAGCCAATTTCACTAAATATTTAACAGATTTAAACATCATAAAATCTCACACTACAAAGTCATGAACACCTGTAAAGTTCCTTCAGGAGAGTTTTATTAAGAAATGTTCTTTGTCAGCTACCTTTTTATCTCTCTCATTAATGTCTGGTTTCCTTTCCTCAACTCTCTCCTGAGATTCGTATCAGAGATTCTAGTATCTGTAATCAGTTAACTGTTAATGCAATGGATTTAAATAAAGATGCAAAGATACAGTTTACATCCTTCTCAGAGTTCTGCAACATCAGTCTATTAAATCTACATAGAACTCCAAAGTAGTAAACACATAATTTACTAAATATACATACAGCAATCCTAGAAAATTATTTCATTTCAACAAATAAAGAGGAAATATAACAAACTGCTATAATTTTGGATCTGTAAATGTATACAATTTCATGTAACTACAATGTCTACAAAAAGAAAACCATATAGGCAAAGAATACAATGCATTTATAATACTTTACCATGAGACTACAGCTTATAATTTTTTTTTTTAGTTTAAGTCTCGCTCTGTCACCCAGACTGGAGTGCAGTGGCACACTCACGGTCACCTAAGCCTTGACCTGCTGGGCTCAGGCAATCCTTCTGCCTAAGTCTTTTAAGTAGCTGGAACTACAGGCATGCACCACCTTGCCTGGCTAATTTTTTGAATTATTGTAGAGATGAAGTCTCACCAAGTTACCCAGGTTGGTCTAGAACCCATGGGCTCAGGCAATCCTCTCACCTCGGCCTCCCAAAGTGCTGGGATTGTAAGTGTGAGCCACTGCACCAGACCAATCTATGCTTTTTTTTTTTCAGTTGGAGTCTCACTCTGTCACTCAGACTGGAGTGCAGTGGCCGCTCCCAGCCACCACAGCCTCGACCTGCTGGGCTCCGGTGATCTTTCCACCTCAGCCTTCCAAGTAGCTGGAACTACAGGCATGCGCTACCATGCCCGGCTAATTTTTGATTTATTGTAGAGATGAGATCTTGCCAAGTGGCCCAGGCAGGTCTCAAACCTGCGGGCTCAGGCAATCCACTCACCTCAGCCTTCCAAAGCGCTGGGATTACAGGTTGACCCACAGTCTTACTCTGTCGCTCAGGCTGGAGTTCAGTGGTACGCTTACAATCACCGTAGCCTCGACCTACTGGGCTCAGTAGTGATCCTTCTGCCTCAGCCTTCCAAGTAGCTGTAACCACAGGCATCCACCACCATGCCCAGCTAATTTTTTTTATTTATTGTAGAGATGAGGTCTCACCAAGTTGCCTAGGCTGATCTTGAACCTCTGGGCTCAGGCAACCCTCTCACCTTGGCCTTCCAAAGTGCTGGAATTACAGGCTTGAGGCACTGCACCCAGCCTTAGCATATCATTCTTAAACCCTTTGAAACAGCAAACCCAATCAAAATCATTTATATAACTTGGGAAAAAACGTCTTCTTTCAGTGACTCTATATATACTTTCATGCATTAATACAAATTGCAAAAAAGAAAAAAGATAATTGACTCCAATTTCACTGTTCCTCAAGCAATTCTGAAAGAATAATGATCAAATAGCACTTCCAAGACTAAAACACATTATTTTAAAAACTTGTTATGCAGAAAAATTATCTTGAATCTTTTCCATACCTATTCTGTCAAAAAGCTCTCCTCCACTACAGTACTCCAGGAATAAATATTGAATATTGCCTTCTCTCCTGTGACCATAGAATTTCACTACATTCTCATGATTTAGCATTTTATTGATACAGATCTCTTTCTTAATATTTTCTGGACAGTCTATGGCACGCTTCATATCTACAATCTTCACTGCAACTGCTTCTTCAGTTATTCGATTCACAGCAAGCTGAACTCTAAAAAGGAAAAACAGTTATAACATTAGACACTGGAATTCTGTTTCTTTTAAAATTTAGAAATTAAACGCAACTCATCCAAAACTATTTTATTACTTTCTCCACCAAGGAGAAATCAAGTAAATGGTTTCTGTCATGATCTCAACATGTCTCAACAGACATTACTCCTTTCTGAAATGTGAAGTACAATAATTAGCACTCCAAAGAAATCATTATGCTATACACACCCAAATTATTTAATAAATGCTTGATAGAATAAATTGGGACAATAACAATTCTAGGACACATCACAAATATACATGTCCTATTCATATATTTTTAAGAGCATTACCTCATAATAATTCCATACCATATATGCCCTGTGATAATTAGCTGTTCTAAGCACCTAAGGTGTAGATACTGTTACTGACCTCTTATAGTTGAGGAAATAGAGTTACACATTAGGAAGACTGCCTAAGATCACAAAACAATGACTGGTATGTGATAGAGTTAGGATTTGAAAAGAGGCATGCAGTCTCCAGAGCTTGTTCACCATGCTTAAACCCCAAGAAGGAATCTGTGGAAGGGGAAACAATGAATTTCCAAGTCTCCTTTCACTATTTACAAAGAAAGCATTTTTTTAAAAAGGAAGAAAAAAATATTAATCCTTACAAAAGATTTGGTAACTTCGGTTGCCAGAAGTCTTGTATTTCTAAGGCAGGGGTCCTCAACCCTGGCTGTACACCGTGAGCGAGTGGGGGGTGGCGGAGGGGGGGGAAGCCAGTGAACCTTCATGGTATTTACAGTGGCTCCCAAAGGCCAGCACTACTGCCTGAGCTCCTCCTCCTGTCAGATCAGCACTGAAAAGCCTGCTTCCACTTCCAACATCCTATTTTTGTGAAGCAGGGCTTTCTCCAGTGACAGCAACCAAAACTGATGGGTGACCCTGTCCCATCACCCCAGATGGGACCATCTAGTTGCAGAAAAGTAAGCCCAGGGCTCCCTCTGATTCTGCATTATGGTGAGTTGTATAATTATTACATATTACAATGCAGTAATAATAGAAATAGCACTTTGGGGGGCCGAGGCGAGAGGATTGCCTGGGTCTGCCAGTTTGAGACCAGCCTGGGCAACATGGTGAGACCCTGTCTTTGCAATAAATCAAAAAATTAGCTAGGCGTGGTAGCTGTCTATAGTTCCAGCTACTTGGAAGGCTGAGGCGGAAGGATCGCCTGACCGAGCAGGTCAACGCTGGGGTGGCCATGAGCGTGCTCCAGCCTGGGCGACGGAGTGAGACTCTGCCTCAAGAAAAAAAAAAAGAAAGAAAGAAAAAGAAAGTGCACAATAAATGCAATGGCTTCAATCATCTTGAAACAATCACAACCCCCACCATCCGTGGAAAAACTGTCTTCCGAAGCTGGTCCCTGATGCTACGAAGGTTGGGGACCGCTGCTCTAAGACATCACTATATTAGAATAAACAACTCCAAAACAACATATACATACTCAGAAAACTAAAGCAAGCGTGAAGGCAAGGCAAAAGGACTCAAACTCACTCTCCATAGGCACCTTCTCCCAGGGTTTGCACCAAGTCCCAGTCTTCCACAAAGGGTACTGCCATGACTACACCAGGCACCAGGGCTGTAAAAGGCAGGAATCCGGAAAAGATGGAGGATGTGTGTCAGATCAGCTGTAAAGCCACTGAGCCCTGTCTCCTGCCAAGATTCCCCACTGCAAAGAACAGTTCTTGGTTTCCCCTTCTGTCTCATCCAAATTTACCCAAGTCTTTAGACCACAAGCAAGTATACTAAAGTTAGGCACTTTGCCGTGGAACTCACAATCCTCATTCCCACGCACACCGAAGGCAGAAACTCTGCCTTCCTCGGGCCTCAGAGGAAATTTAATAGGTGTGGGGAGGAGCTGGGGGACAAAAGCTTCCTAGTGAACGACTGAGGAAGGGGTGGGGAGGCGACGGTCTGGGGAAGAGTACAGGGATACACGAGACAGCAGAACACGCCGGCGCAGCGCCTCCTCGTCGCCAGCAGTTCCAATTCCAATTCCCACCCCCTCCCGCACTCGCACCCGTTCCAAAGGCCGGGAGGAGCCCGGGGCGGGGCCAAACTGCCCCGAGGAGCGGAAGGAAGGGCTGGGACCCAGAAGGACGTCGTCCAAACTTCTGGGGTTCCCAGTCAGCGGATGAGTAGTCTTTCCTGCCCTCCCCCCACAACGGGGACTTCCTGGTGCCACACTTTTCCACCCTGCGAAACCGTCCCTCCGCGGGGGTCTCTTCGGTCCCCTTCGTTCGCCACTGCCAACTTTCTCTCACCCTGCCCCTCCTCACTAACCTACACCCCGAATTCCCCCTCCAGAACCCTTTCCCATCCTACTGGACGCCCCTTCTCACCGGGTTGTCCTGTGCCCGCCACCACAGGAATCCAAATGCAGCGCTTTTCCCGCCAAAACTTGCCGGCGTCACGCTGTCGCAAACGCGCGCATCCTTGCCGCAAAGCAGGGCGGAGCGCGTTCCCGTGTCCAGGTACTCTGAAGATTGGCGGCTCCGGAGGCCGGCGGCAAGTGGTTGCCGCTCCAGTCCAGGGCTGCTTAGTTGTCAGGGTAGACCCTAGCTGAAAAGATTTAAAGTCTATGGACCACGCCGATGCGAGTTGACCTTGAGCCCAAGTGTCAAATGGCACCCGGTGTGTGAAGCTCCGCCGGGCCGTGCTCGGGCGCTCCTGGGCGGAGCTGCGCTTCCAGGCGGTGGTGCGGGCTCTGCCCCTGGCAGCTCTGGGCCTGAAGGCTGCCGCGATACCCACGAAAGCCGGCAGCCCGTGACCTCGGCACCTGGCTGGGCTGGGCCGTTTGACTGGAGTGTGAGGATCAGTAGTCAATAAACGCTGTAGAGTGCGATACCCTTAATACAGTACTAGAGCCGGGATCCCAGCAACAGCTGTTGAGAATTAGAGGAACTTTGTGGTAGGAGCAGGAGGCTTCAAAATGACTGGCCGTACATTGTGTGGGAGGAGCTTGGGGTTTGGAGCTTGAGGTAATGTCAGAATAACCAACTTTGCCTTGTCAGTGAACCGGCTGCTGGACAGTGGTGTAGTCCAGCCCAACCTTTTCGAAGGAAGGCCACCTCCTAGCTTAGTTGTATGAACTTTTTTTGTTGTTTGTTTTGAGCCGCTGTCACCCAGGCTGGAGTGCAGTGGCATGCTCACAGCCACCGCAGCCTCGACCTGCTAGGCTCAGGCGATCCTTCTGCCTCAGCCTTCCAAGTAGCTGGAACTACAGGAACGAGCCACCACGCCCGACTTTTTTTTATTTACTGTAGAGATGAGGTCTCACCGAGTTGCCCAGGCTGATCTCCAACCTGTAGGCTCAGGCATTCCTCTAACCTAGGCCTCCCAAAGTGCTGGGATTATAGGCTTGAGCTACCGCACCCGGCCTCATTTTTAATGTGTAAGCAAAGGGTATGTAAAAGAGAATATAAAATTTACAATGCAGATAAAATAGAGGAAGCTACTTAAATGGGAAACTAAATTCTGAGGAAAGGGGGCTCAACAAAAACTGAAATATATATTCTGACAGTAGACGAAACTAGGAACTCAAGGCATAAAAAGTATCATTTCCATTAAATTCTCCAGCCCTAAGAACTGGGCTACATACACCCAGAAAAACTACCTATCGTGATGCTGGTAACAGGGTAAAACAGGTGTAAAATATGTTACTCCAAAAACGCAACCATCCGTTTTAAAGAAGCAAAGTTAGGGACAAAAATCAAGAACAGAACTCTTAAAATGCTTGTGTATGAAGTTTTGAGCAATGAAATCAGTTTAGGCTTCATGTAACTTAAAGCATGTATTTGGCTGGTTTTTTTAAGAGACAGGTTCTCACTCTATCACCCAGCCTGGAGTGCAGTGGCTTGATCATAGCTCACTGCAGCCTCGACCTCCTGGCCTCAAGTGATCCTCCCACCTCAGCCTCCTAAATTGCTGGGATTACAGCCATGAGCCATCATGCCTGACAAAAAAAAAAAAGGCAAGTTTTTAGATCATTTATCTCATATTCTCTAGTCTCACTGTGTGCTGAAAACAAAGAACATGAAGAAAATAAGACAAAGAACTGTGTGAATGGAGTTAAATCATTTTAGCCTAAAAAAATAAGGTATACAGATTAGGCAGAATAACCGTTAGTCAGCATATATGAGAATAGCCTCTGTTCCTTTCTGAAATTTTACTAAAATAATAATAAAGGGTACCAATTTTTAAAAGACAATAACCTATAGAATATAAGATACAAAGATGGAAAGCCTTTAGATGAAAAGTAGTTAAATGAAATAAAGATGAAACCCAGGTCTAGCAACAGGAAAGCATTCTTGATTTACATCACAGAAATCCCAAAGGCTCAAGTTGAATTGGTGACACCAGGTAGCTCTGAATGTGGAGGTGAAAATGGGGCTAAAAAGAGGGTAGGTGAAAGACTATGTAAAAAGCAAATAAACACCCGCATCCCCTCCTTCCTCTATATCACCAAGGAATCACCCCTCCCCCCCCAAGCCGGTGTAAAACTTCAGAGAGTATATGTATGGTATGTGAACTGAAAAGCATTAGGCACAGTTAAAAGCCTGGGTACTTTTTTTATGCACTAAAGGTTGATCTTGTAAGACTTCTTTCTCTACTCCACTCCTACAAAGCTGGCAGCCTGGCTTATATCCTTGAGTAAGGGAATATTCAAGCTTTCTCCAGGGAGTCTTACCTATAGAAGAAAAAAAAAATCTAAAATTGGGATTTCCTAGGGTAACTGCCCAGCTAGATCACAGTAGACCAAAACACACATCAACAAGCCTCCATCTACCCCCAATAGACCTTTCAGTCGGCTTCTCAGGGTCCCACTCTTAAAGAAGAGCAGACAATCAAGAATTTGAGAAAGTCTTTAATTCAAAAGGTGTCAAAACAGAGGAATATTCAAACAAAAAAAGCTCTTGGACATTAAAAACATGATAGCAGAAAAAAAGAAAACTTTTAAATAGATAAATTAGTAAATAAAAATTAGAAAATAAAAAGTTGAAATCTCTGAGAAGGAAGAAGATAGAAAATAAAGGAGTAAATATAAGAATATTAAGGGATAAATTCAGGAAATCCACCATCCAGATAATTATATTTTTCAGAAAGAAAAAGAGGGTTGGGGAAATCCACATATAATGCAAGAATATTTTCCATAACTGAAGAACCGGACTTTCCCTACATAAAGTCCAAAGTACCAAGCATAATGGATGACCCACTCAAGACACATCATTGGGAAAATTTCAAAACATTACAAAGAGAAGAACTTGAGAAGTGTAGGGTGAGAAGGAATGGATACATTAAAAAAAAAATCAAAATTCGAATAGCACTGTATTTCTTAACATTTGGAAGATAGAAAACGAATGGGTCAATGCCTCCACAACAATTCTGAAGAAAAGATACTCCCAGTCTGTATTTCTGCACCCTGTTAATCCAGTATGACAAGAGACATGCAAGGTTCTTAAGATAATTTATCTCCTACACACACTTCCTCAGGAAGGCACTTAAAGGTGACAAACCAAGAAAAAAGGGAATTACTACACACAATGACAGTGAAAGGACACACCAACCCAAGAGGTGTGCAGCAAACCTGGAAAGTAAGCCAGTCCAAATTGGAACAAAAAAAACCAGAATATGTCTCTTAAGAAAACACCTAATAGCTGGGCTCGGTGGCTCAGCCTGTAATCCCGTGCCTTTGGGAGGCTGAGGTGAGTGGATTGCCTGAGCCCACAGGTTCAAGACCCACCTGGGCAACTTGGTGAGAGCTCATCTCTACAATAAATCAAAAATCAACCGGGTGTGGTAGTGCGCGCCTGTAATTCTGGCTACTCGGAAGGCTGAGGCAGAAGGATCGCCGGAGCCCAGCAAGTCAAGGCTGCGGTGGCCGGGAGCGGCCACTGCACTCCAGTCTGGGTGACAGAGTGAGACTCCAACTCAAAAAAAAAAAAAAGAAAACACCTAATGTGTCTGAACATATTAAAAGGAAGTTGGCACAGATTGAGAAAAACTGGGGGGACAAATTAATGACAAGTACAAAAACAAATGAAAAAAATGTCCTAAAAAAAGTTATGCAGGAAAAGAAAATTTGTAATAGTAAAACATGGCCTAGTTGTGAATAGCTATAAGGTAAAACGAAATACTAATCTAACCTAAATTTTCATTCTAATAGAACTAAATAGAATACCAGATAAATAGAATAATTATAATAGAATTACAACTATAAGTGAATATAACAACTATAATTAGAACTTCTATAATAGAAGGTGGTACTGTGTGTCCCTAGGAGTAAAAGGATGGTGAAAAACAACTAAATCCTCAGTTTCCACGCCAGAAATTCAACAGAGATGCTTAAAATTGAAGAACCAAAACAGCAAAACAAAGCAACTTATTTAATGATATGGAGGTAAGTGAGAATCTACAGAGTTGAAAGTAGTTACCTCTAGGGAGTAGAAAACATAGTACTGTTGCTTTTTAGAATTGAGTTTTCAACACAAAGTGCACAATAACAGTGAAAATGAACATTTTCTAAAAAGATAGCTTCAGGTAGCCTAGAAAGTAACAAAATTAAGATCCTCAGAGCAACAACTGTAGTGTCAAGTTATGCCATTTATACTGTATTTATACTATAGAAGAAAACTATTAATGATCTCTAACTGGTGTTAATCATACTTATAAATAAAATTCAGAATAACCTCTTCCACTGGGAATTTTGTATATAAATCAAGTAATGTCATTACATACAGTCAATCAAATCTTATATCGAATCTAAATCTCACCCACACTTGAAAAGCATGGTATATAAATTGGTTTGGAAGCCTAAGTTCCCTGCACATGCAAATATAGCCACTCATATCCTTTAGGAGCACCATTCTGACTTATCTAAAAATCATCATTCCTCCTCTTTTCTTAAATATAATACTAAACAGTTACTTTTTTTTTTTTAACGATTTAGGGTTTATATACATCAGTGATATATGTTTTGTGTCGTGACATTAAATATCCACAGGGACAACTGTGCTTTTGAGTTCAAACTTTTTAAGAAGTTTATCTTTTCTTGTAGTTAGGCTGGCACTGCTCTCTAGGGAGCGTGATGCTACCAATGCATCCCCCTTCTAATTTGTAGCTTATTTGGCAAGGGCTTTAAAACCAGGTAATTGAACTTGTTAACAATATATATAATAGCAACAAATAGGCTGAAACTAATGGAGAAAGAAGCTCACCTTTGAATAACCACAAGAGTTTTAGTGAATAGTCTCAAGGAAATAAGCAAAGAACCACTTACTATGTCACAGATAAGTGAAAGTATGGAAAAGCTAAATTTCAAATAGATATGTATGATTATATTTAAGGTGATTCAAAAATATCTACTGACCATCAAGCTTTTTATGTAATACTGGAAGAGTTTCTTCTCTATTGATAAAACAATTTCATGTCTTGAGTCATCAAACTGCTAATTTAGTCACACTTATTTATTCTGGCTCAAAGGAAAAAAAAAAATTCCTGGCTAGTTCCCAAAGAGTAATGGTGAAATCAGGTCTAGCTAGCTTCCTTTCTGTCCCTTATAAAGGCAAAGAGCCTCTAAGGACAAGAAACATTGAGAACAGAGACGTAACAGCAACAAGAAAAATGATCTGAAAGTAATCTGAAAGTGGGTATGCAAGAAAATAAGAAAAATATATCTAAAAAAAAAAGCTACCTTTCTTGCACAGAAATGGCACGGCTCTGGTCCCACACACATTCATTCATTCAATAAAAATATATTAAGCCACACTGTTTGCAAGGAACAGTACTAGGTGCTGCAATGCAAAAAGTATAACAAAACTGTTTATGTAGGATCTGAACTAGTCTTTTATACATTTCCTGATTTGAGAGAGAAAGAAGTTCCTACTTGGCTCAGTTAGGGAGCTAAGCACATGGATGAGGTCTGCTTATCTGTCCTATAAAGCCAGCATAAACTTTTGTCTTCCTCAAATCAGTTATAAGTCAAAACAAATAAGGCACATTTTTAAAAAATTCCCCCCTTTAATTGACCAAAGTAAAGCCATCACATTTCATTTGGTAACCTGCTCAGAATTATAAAAAATCATTTCATTTGGCCCAGCCCATACTGCCCAGGACAAAACTTCCAGACAATTCTAATCCCATCCGGCTCAGTTCTTATAAACTGTATATTTCAAAAAAAAAGTCTTCAAACGTCCTAAATATGACGTGCTCAGTGCGAAGCATATCGGAGCTGGATGTGACATTTACGTCCTTGACAGGCCTCGATTATCCAGATCCTTTACCTGCAACATAAAGATGTGATTTTAATATTTACAATCAGATCAACCTTGGGTAGCTTTTCTACTGAAATGGATTCACCCAGAGCAGGAGGGATTATGCTGAGTTCTGCTGTCTGGTTTGGGACTTTGAATAAATGAGCAAGGATTAGAGACTAGCTACTCTCTGTTTAGCTTTTTAAACACAAAGGAGCAAGGTAAATGATCTATCCTCCGTATAGATCAAGGTTCTTGAACTTTTCTTACATAAGAGACAAAACATACTCCTCTGTAACTCTATATACCACAAGTTCTTCAATGGGAGAGAAGATGTAGTTCAAAAACAAACACATGAACATTTTCTTTTTTCTCCCCCCAAACCTGATAATCACTGAAACATGATGAGTCAAGTCCCATCTGGAAACATATCCTCGCAACAACTGCCAAAATGACAGCAGACTGAAATGTCTACTCTCTAAGAACAATCTAAAATAAAAAGAGTAAAATTTTGAGTAAGCGGCAAGCTACTTTTCAGATACAAGTGTTAATAGAAATTTCCCTATTTGAGAAATATGTGGCTCATTTTTTAAACACTAGAACTAATTTGCAAATATGAAAGTTGCTTTCTGAAACAATGTAGCATCTGCTCACCTTGTATATCCTGACCAGCCAATGTTCTGTGGTATATGCTTCCTCTAGGACATCAAGCTCAAAGTCTTTATTCCCAATTTCAGCATTTCGAACACGGTCAAAGCCTGGTGGACGCTCTAGAAAGAGACAAAAAAAGAACATACTTCTTTCTACAATGCTGATTTCATAGAGACAGTAAATAGATTCAGTACATCATCTACTAACGGAATGATTATTTCTTAGCCTACAGTGTCGATAGATAGTAGGGTATGCAGTAAAAGGCATCAGACAGTAAGGGCAAATCAAGTGTTACCCTAACCCAAGTCCTGCCCAATAATTATGCCTTGCAGTCAGTGGAACTTATCTCAAGCAGACTTCTAACACCCTCTATTCCTGAGGACTCTCATCCAGAGACCTCTGAAATACACTAGGTCTCCAGAAATTCTTCCTAGTGCAGAACCAAAAAACTGAAGTCAGAAGGAAAGACTTAATCTGATCAAATAACTCTCAATGTATTCATCTGAGGAAATGAAGATTCTTTTGTCTCTGCCCCTTCATTCCTTTCTTCATTGTGATGCCTTTTTCTAAGAAACAATAAAAAGTAATGCTTAAAAGCACAAAATCTGGAGCTAGACTGCTTGAATGTGAATCCTGACTGCCGCTAGTCATGTGACATTGGGCAATTAAGTAACCTATTCATACCTCAATTTCCTCATATAGAAATCATAGTAATATTAGTATCTACCTTTTGGGTTGTTGTGAAAGTTAAATGAGTTAATAGATATAAAGCACTTAGAGCAGTGCCTGGCATACAGAAAGCACTGTGTATTAGTTGTCACTCTTACCATTGTTATTAAAAATTATTATGAATCACTCACTGGCTTCTGTGTAGACCTGTCCAAAGCGGTAGTAACACATCTTGTACATGAGGCAGTTCAGCAGCACTGGAGAACCCTCACGGTCCACACGGAATTCCCCAGTCGGAGTATAATAGTCATTCTCCTTTATATGTCTACCTGTGTCTGTGCTCCCTCCAATCCGGACCATCCAAAGAAACTTGTTGATATCTAGGGGGGAAAGATAAAGAAATGCTACATCACAAAGGTTGCAGGACCTAAATCAGTTCAGTATTACTTTTTTTTTTTCTTTTTTTCAGTTGGAGTCTCACTCTGTCACCCAGGCTAGACTGCAGTGGCACGCTCATGGCCACTGCAGTCTCGACCTGCTGGGCTCAGGTGATCCTTCTGCCTCAGCCCTCCAAATAGCTGGAACTACAGGCTGACGCTATCATGCCTGGCTAATTTTTTAATTTATTGTAGAGACAAGGTCTCACAAAGTTGCCTAAGCTGGTCTCAAATCCCTGGGCTCAGGTAATCCTCTTGCCCCAGCCTCCCAAAGTGCTGGGATTACAGGCTTGAGCCACTGCGCCCAGCCCCAGGTCAGTATTTCTAAGAAAATTCCCCCAACATATTTTTCTAATGGGGAATGGTACCGATTAACTCTAATTTGTAAAGTTAAGAAAGACAGTGTGTGGGCAAAATACTTTTCCTCAATCCTTAGAAGTTATTAGACTTGTGAAATCCTATGCTGTTAGTCCAGACTTAAGCCACAACTGAAATTAGTCCTATGGATTAGCTGGAGCTAAGCAGTTGAATATAGTTGTTACTGAGCACATGAAATGTGGCAACTCCAAAGTAAGATGTAAGTATAAAATATGCACTAGATTTCTAAGGCTTAGTTAAAAAAAAAAAAAAATCCGGCTGGGCTCGGTGGCTCAGCCTGCAATCCCAGCACTTTGGGAGCCGAGGCGAGAGGATTGCCTGCCCGCAGGTTCGAGACCTGCCTGGGAAACTTGGCGAGACCTCATCTCTACAATAAATCAAAAATTAGCCAGGCATGGTAGCGCATGCCTGTAGTTCCAGCTGCTTGGAAGGCTGAGGAGGAAGGATCGCTGGAGCCCAGCAGGTCGAGGCTGCGGTGGCTGGGAGCCTGCCACTGCCCTCCAGCTTGGGTGACAGAGTGAGACTCCAACTCAAAAAAAAAAAATTCACACAAGGGGGTAAAATATATTGGTTGCATGTTAAATAACAATGTTTTGATAGTAATATTCACTTGAATAAAATATTAAAATTAATTTCACCTGTTTATTTATATTTATTTTGATGTCATTAATAGAAAGCTTAAAATGACATAGGTGGGTCCCATTACATTTTTGTTGGAAAGTAGACAGCACTGACCTAAATAAAAGTTATATACTTCCAAATCATATATATGAGAAGTTCATATTTCTTACCTTTTTTTTTTTTTTAGTCAGAGTCTTACTCTGTTGCCCAGGCTGGAGTGCAGTGGCATGCTCACAGCCACTGCAGCCTCAACCTTCTGGGCTCAGGTGATCCTTCCACCTCAGTCTTCCAAGTGGCTGGAACTAGAGGCGTGCACTACCACACCGAGCTAATTTTATTTATTGTAGAGATGAGGTCTCACCATGTTGCTCAGGCTGGTCTCGAACCCATGGGCTCAGGCAATCCTCTTGCCTCAGCCTCCCAAAATGCTGGGATTATGGACATGAGGCACCATGCCTGGCTGAGAAGTCAGTGTTTCTATGTAAAACACTTCCAGGCTCCACAGATATTGACACCACAACATCAACGCCTAGATTTTGTCATTCTATGTGTTGCTTCCACAGGCTTTAGGAAAATCAGTTTCTATGTGTTTCATTGGAGAGTTGTATAAAAAGTATTACTCCAGCCAGGGTAACATGGTGAGACCCATCTCTACAAAAAAATTAAAAAATTAGCTGGATGTGGTAGCGTGTGATTGTAGTCCTGGCTACTCAGAAGGCTGAGGTGGAAGGATCACCTTAGCCCAGGAATCGAGGCTGCAGTGAACCATGATCGTGCCATTGCACTCCAGAGCTGGGCAACAGTATGAGACAGTGACTCAAAATTAAAATATTACTGAAAATAAGATTCCTACTGCACTGTTGCAGACGGTTCCAGGGGATATAAGAGTTAAGAACACTCTGGCCGGGCTTGGTGGCTCAGCCTGTAATCCTGCGCCTTTCGGAGGCTGAGGTGAGTGGATTGCCTGAGCCCGTGGGTTCAAGACCCCCCCGGGCAACTTGGCGAGACCTCATCTCTACAATAAATCAAAAATCAGCTGGGTGTGGTAGTACGCGCCTGTAGTTCCAGCTACCTGGAAGGCTGAGGCGGAAGGATCACCAGAGTCCAGCAGGTCGAGGCTGCGGTGGCCAGGAGCGGCCACTACACTCCAGTCTGGGCGACAGAGCGAGACTCCAACTCAAAAAAAAAAAAGAACACTCTGGATCCAAACTGTCTGAGTTTGAATCCCAGCACTGCCAGTTCTGACTGGGTGACTTTGAGCAAGTTACTTAACCTCTCTGTGCTTCAGTTTCCTCATAGTCAAACTGGAAAAATAAGAGTACCTACAAGAGAACTGCTATGGTCTTATGAGTAAGCACATGTAAAGCATTTACTATATTGTTTGTCACATAGTAAATATCCAATGACTAATAAAACTGTCTTTATGCAGGTCTGCATTCTTACCTTCATTCTACAAGTGGAAAAACTAAGGCACAAATAACTGCCTAGATCACACAGTCAGAAATAAGAGCAAAAGCAGAGCTGGGTATGGTGGCTTACACCTGTACTTCCAGCACTTTGGGGAGTGGAGATGAGAAGATTGCCTGAGCTGAGGGATTCAAGACCAGCCTGGGCAATTTGGCAAGACTTCATCTCTACATTTAAAAAAAAAAATAGTGAAATTAGCCAGACATGGTGGTGCACACCTGTAGTGCCAGCTACTTGGAAGGCTGAGGTGGTAGGATCGCCTGAAACCAGCAGGTTCAAGTTACAGTGGCCGTAAGCAGGCCACGGCACTCCAGCCTGGGCAACAAAGTAAGACTCCGTCTCAAAAAAATAAACAACAACAAAAAACAAACATTAGCTAAGGTATCAGAGAACACTGGCATTGTGGCTTCCTGGCAGGTAGGTATTTCTGAAGTAAAAACCTGGCATGCTTTATGAATGGAAAAGGAAAATAACAGAAGTAGTATGAAGGACAGCCCACTGCTCAAAAGATATGGTTGTCTACAAAAAAGAAGACTTAAAGAAGGGTAGTATTGTATCAAACTCTCCTGTAGTAGAATCTGGACTATGATCAGATCTAAATATCTTATTTTACATCTACATAAGCATCCAATAAAAAACGAATAACATAAACTAAGGACATTTAAGAAACATAATGAGATATGACCATGAAATAATAAAGCTTTTAAAAAACGTAACAAGCCAGGCTCGGTGGCTCAGCCTGTAATCCCGTGCCTTTGGGAGGCTGAGGTGAGTGGATTGCCTGAGCCCGCGGGTTCAAGACCCGCCTGGGCAACTTGGCGAGACCTCAT